>NC_080852.1:25181938-25389248 GCF_030435755.1 Ochotona princeps
AGGGTCAAGTGTCCACAAGGCTAGCCGGGAGCCGTCCCCTGTTGGGTAGCCTTGCATGGACATGATGAGGCTCCAGGGGTGGAAGTGGGAGTTGGAGTAGGGAAACGGATCCCTGAAATACCAGGATGGGAGAGTCTCAGGGCTCAGACATCACCACTCTGCTACGCCTCTAGAACCCCTGGCCAGGAGCTAAGTGGGGAGGGTGGCCTGGCTTACAGCGGAGCTGCTGCCTGGGTGCAGCAGGAGCAGAAGGAGGTCCTGAACAGCATGGGAGAAGCTCAGGGCGCTCAAGCTCTCTGCTTGCCCCCCGGGGCAGGTGTCCATCCTGAGGGGAGATGGAGACAGAAGGAAAATCATCTCCCCTAGGAAGGGAGACCCAGATCCAAGGTGCTGTGGAGGCCCCAAGTCCTCATCTGCCTTGGATGCCGGAGCCGGAAGTGAACAAGGTTCCTCCAAGCCCATCCTTGGATCCCCTGCCCAGTTTCTCAGCTCTGCCTTACACAGCTGCTAAGTGAATAAAAACAATAGACCATTGGGGCTTGCTGTATGGAGGATGACAGGAACTGGTGCAAGAGACAGGGCAGGAGGAAGGAGGAATTAGTGAAAGACAGGCTCTTAAGGATGAAAGGCTGGCTTGTGGTGACCAGGACAAGGAAAAAGAAAGTCGATGCTGTGGTTAGCCTACCCCCCTCCTTTTCCTGAGGGTGCAGGTAGCTAATGGGGCTCCTACAGAAGCTCCTAGAAGAGAGCTGTGAGACCCCTGTGCACAGCAGGAAGCTGTCCACCTGCTCCACACCCAGTTAGGGCTTCAGGTGTGGATGCCATCCCAGTTGCCACCTGGCCCTCTCCACAAACCAGATCCGGTAGGACAAATGACCACTCCCAGCAGCAGGGAAAACGGCCAGGTTGGAGGCTGAGCCCAGGGCTGTGATGTCTGTGCCTCATTTCTTCTGAACCATGTGCCAGGTCAAGGGTCCTGACCCTCTGCTGGTGGCAGTGCCCTCGGCCAGCCTCTTAAATAAGCAGAACCCCGGCACAGGCCCCACCCATAGGCCCCAACCCTGAGCCCAGTTCTGGCCTCATTTTCCTATCCTCAGCACCCTGCAGGTGGGGACATGGGTGAGAGGTGACAACCTGACAGAGAGGGGAGGTCTCCAACCTAGACCAGAGCAGCCAGGTGTGCCCAGGACAGGTGGGGGTGGGGCAACACATGGACAGCAGCTGGGCCGACACCTTGTGCTAATAGGGAGCAACAGGGCTTTAGTGAGACCTCTGGTGGGAGAGATGGAGGTGGGGGGCCAGTTCTCCCTCTCAAATCTTGCACCCTCCATTCAGTACCTATCTCCTGGCCTCCCCAACCCATTCCCTCTACTCTCCAGACACACACACACACACACACACACACACAGGCTGCTTTTCTTCCTCCTGGCTCCCCTCAACCTGGCCCATCCCTGGCTTTTCCCTCTCCTATCCCATCCAGGGGCAGAGGATCTGCCTGCCTGGGAGGCCTGTGGCTGAGAGAGCCTGGATGTCCTCTCTCCTCTCCCCCAGTGGTATCTTTATATATGAGATGAGTCAATAAGGACGGCAGTTGGACCTCTTGTGCTCTTGCAATAGACACCATGTCACCAATTTCCACCACCAACCCCCAATCAGGAAATGTGCCCTGGGTCCCATTTTCTCAGGGGGAGACAAACGTGTGGAGAAGAGAAACAGCCTGTCCAGAGCCATGCAGTTGGCCAGTGGGGGAGCCAGGCTTCGAACCTCCAGAGACTTTAAAGCCTTTTGGGGTTCCATATCAGGTGGTGTGTGTGTGTGTGTGTGTGTGTGTGTGTCTCTGTGTTTGTTTCTCTCAATCTCCAGAATTCAGCCCCTGTTAGGTGTCAGGGGCACTCTCTAAAGTCTTCTGCAGAAGAAGAAGGGAAAAAAAAGTTTCTAGTCTCCTTTCTAATGGCAGCCCAGGAGCCCCACTCCACAGAAACTTTGGGTCACCCGCCAACTCCCTCCCTAGTCCCCCTCATACTTGGGCCACTCCTGTTGCATACCTGGATGGATACGTCGCTGTAGGAGCCGCCAATGACCCCAGTGATGGCAGTGGGAGCATCCCCTTGCGTGGCGTAAGAGCCGTCGGGGCAGATGTGGCGTGAACCATCAGCCCCGCGGCTGAGAGAGGCCCGCACAAAGTCCAGTGCCTGCTCCAGGGCATGCGTGTCCTTGGAGCAGCTGTCGAGGATGTGTGCCCCCAGCTTCACGCCAGGGAGCAGGTGGGGGTCACGGTTGATGCGGTCCAGTGCAAAAAGCATGGCCTCCAGGCGCTGGATGCCACGGTGCTCGTTGACTGGACCGCAGTCCTCTGCTGGGCCACCCTTCTGGTGCACTGGAAACAGCCCGCCCAAGACCAGGTCTCCCTCCAGTGTGAGCACCTTCTTGGCAGGACCCTCTGCCACAGCACCCCACAGCAGTAGCAGTGTCAGGAGCCCAAGCATTGAGCCCATGGCCCCCCGAGGGGATGGAGGTGTCCGGCAGACCTGAGTCTCCGGCAGGGGTGGAAGGAAGAGGAAGGCAGGAAGCAGCAAAGGCAAGAAGAGGAAATGGAGTGGACAGATAGGAAGAGAGGCAAGAAGGGGTCCAGCTCCTGCAGAGAGATAGAGACAGAGAAACAGACCAGGAGAAGTGGTGCCTGAGAGGGGTTACTGGTTCAGCTGCTGCCGCTCCCCACCCATTGCCCCAGGGGAGCCAAAGACAGAGTGGGGCCAGGCTGGGATGCCTCCTGTTTCTCAGTCCCAAACTAGGCTGCAGACAGGCTCTGAACCCCTCCCAGAAGAGGAGGCAGTGGGGAGAGGTGGGGGGAATGTTGGCCCAGGCAAAGAGCAGGAGCCTCAGCCATGCCAAGCTTTCTGTGGATCCTAAAGTGCCCAAGGCTGTGCACAAACCTCACAGGACTCCCGAAGTCAATACTGCTGCGGCAGAGGCTACGCCAGTTACCGACCTGGGGCCTGGGCGGTGGTGCCCAGTCCCTAGACAGAGCTGTAGATTTCCTGGGGAGGGAGCCATTGTAACCTCTCCACAGGCATCAGAAGGGAAGGCTCTAAGGCACCTTCTCCCGCCTCTGGGGAGCTGGGGGCCTGGGGAAGCCCTCACAGTGTCCCAGACTCTGGCTCTGCCTGAGCCATCCCTAGTTTCCTGCCTGAAGTAGGACCAGGGAGCCCAGGCCCTGGGAGTGATGTCGACATAATGTGGGGAGCACCAAGCAGCAGCCACAGGTCCCCCGGGTCAGCAAGGCAGGTGGATGTGCACGTGTGTGGCAGTGGGCAGGGCTGTTTGCCAGGTTGGACCCTCCAAACCGGCTGAGTGGCTGTGTTGGATGCTGTTTGTGACTTGATGCCTCTGTGTCTTTCACTCCAAATCCAGCAAGGAAAGACATCCTTTCCAATCTGCCCAGGACTGATCTCAGGGCCTGGACCACCCTGGGCCTGCCCCTGGGGGACCCTCATTCACCTCTTCTCAGGTGCATCCCACTTGCCTTCCCGGATACCCACGCCACACAGGCTCCTACGATCACCAAGCTTGGCAAGGCGGGGAAGGAGGACAGACAGGAAAGGAAACTGAGGTTGCAGAAGGGCAACCCCACATTCAGGGGCCCCGCATCTGCCCTCTCAGTTTCCCAGGACCAACCCCACTGTGGTGCCAGGTCAGGCTTAGGAGGGGACTCAAAAAGGAGGGGCTCAACTAGCTAATCAGGAGAGTAAAAGACCCACTCCCCACCCCCACCCCCCGGATGGGAACAGGAACCCAGATGGAGACTGAAGCCCTCATGGGTTAGGGAAGGTCAGGACCCAAAGCTCAGGGGCAGGGCAGGGGGACAGACCCTTGGAGCACCATCCCCCACCCCCTGGGCAACTGGGGTCCTTAGCCACAAAAATCTGAACGGGGAGCAAACGATTCCGAGCGCCTGGGACAAAGACAGAGGTACAGACAGAAAGAAGGACCGGAGGACGATGAAGCAGGCGGAGGAGCCGGGCAGTGCGATGCAGAACGTGCGTTCTCTGGAGGAAGAAAGGCGGGACGCGGGGGCTGTCTTCCCGCTCCCTGGAGCTCTCAGAGAGCGAGGGCAGTCTGCACACCCCGGCTCCAGGGAGCCCAGAACTCGCAGGGCCTTGGGACGTGGGGTCAGGGCCAAAAAGGTAGGCAGCAGCCGCGGCACCACGGGCTCACCCTACCTGGCGCGCCGGGCTCTGGCGCGGAGAGAATCGGAGCGAGCAGGGGGCGCGGGGTTCCAGCTCCAGCTTGCTGGCTCGCTGGCTGGCTCTGCGCGCTCCGCCCGCCCGCCCCACCGCTTTCAATCGCCGCCCGCCCCGCCCCCGGCCCCGGCCCGCCCCCAGTCCCTCCTCCTTTTCTCCCCACTCTGGGTCTCTCGCTCCCAGCCGGGCCTCCGTCTCTCCCCCTCCACCCGGGGACCCCCTCCACAGCCCCTCACCCTGCGCTACCCACAGCTCTCGCTCTTGGCGGGACCGCCAGGTCCGGAGCTGTCCGCCGCGTGGTGCTGAATATCCGGACGCTCCCGCTCAGCGCTGGAGCAGGTGTCTCCACCGCCCCTCCACCCAGCGCCCCAGAATGCTGCCAGCACAAGGCTTGGGGCACCGGGATGGGAAGGTCACTCAGGCTGGAAAGGTTGTGAACGCTGCCGTGGACTCCCAGCGGCGAGGACGGAGGCGCTGACTCCAGTATTGCAGGGTGCTACTGGGCGGGGGACAGGTGGAGCGCTGGGCCTGTGGCTGCAAGTCAGCCTCTGACCTCACATCCATTCTTTCCACCCAGGGACTGCAGCTCCGTCCACAGGCCAAGCTCATTTGAGTCATTAGGGGCAAAAGACTTGGGGGAGGGGCAGGTCAGCAGAGAATGGGGCTGTACTTTCCTTCCTGTGGATGACCTTTAAAATGGCTCTCCCTCCCCCAACACACACACACACACACACACACACACACACACACACACACACAGACACACAGGCGCGCATTAATGCCCCCCACCCCCGTACAAAGCACATTTATGGCAAAGAGATATCGACAAGGGTCAGAAGAGGGCAGAGTGCTGCTGGGTTGGGGAAGGGGTTGTCACTCCTGTGGGGACTTGCAGGAGGAATCTGGGAGGGGAGGGAACTGCGTGTAGAAGAGTGAGAGCCAGAGCCCAACAGAGAGGACAGCTCCAAGAAGATGCTCTCAATGTTCCCCTCCTACAGCAGGATGGAGGATGCCCCTGGACAGGGCGTGCTGGGTAAAGCCACAGGGCCAGACTGTCTCAAAAGATTTGGCAGAGAGGGCTGGTGCCGGATCCTGCCCCAGCACCTGTCTCTCTGCCCCCAGCAGCACACATCCACAAGTGCTAGGGGGCACAGCAACCTACATCCGTTGTCCTCTGGGCTGTGTCCTTTCCTCACAGGTGTCAGGAGAAGCAAAGCAAGTTCAGACAGGTGCCGATGAAAGCACCAAACTCTGGCCCTCAGGCACACACACCCCCTACATGTGCCGGTGGCAGTCACAGGCAGGGGTCGCCAACAACAGGGCTTTCCCCAGATCCCAGAAACCTGAGTCCCTGCTGCTTTGGAAAAGAACACAGCTTTGAAACAAGACAGACACACCAAACCCCAACACACACCAACCTAAAAAGCTAATGGTAGACAAGGTGGCAGCAGGGCGAGGGTTCAGAGCTGCCAGACAGGGCTGGGGAGATAGACCTGCTGTCTTCCAGCTCTGACTCCTTCACCGGCTGCTCTCACCCTCTGTGGCTGGCTCGGAGCGACTGCACCTGGGAAGACCGAGCGATGGCGTGGGCCCCTGGAGCAGAGCAGTTGACAGCAGGAGAGTGCTGAGGTGAGAGGTGCTACACAGTGATGCAGCACACAAAAGGTGCAGGGCTTGCTACAATATGGCGACACCCCAGAAGGCCATGACGCAGCCTGCAGCAGGTGAGCTGTGGAGCCTCACTGCAGTGCATAGCCATACAGTCACAAACCCAGCTGTGTACACAGACATATGCTTACCTTTCCACCCTTGGCGGTGTGTGTGTGAGCACACAGGCACACACACACACTACTGTACCATTCACAGCTTTACAGGTGCACACACAACCACAAACACTCAGCTTCTACCCACGAGCACACAATCTTACACATGCATGATACACAGATAGTCACACACACAAAGCCAGCAGCACACGCACACAGCTCTCCACACAGATGCACGCCCAGTTGTGATCCCATGCTGATTGTCCACTGGCTTCCCCCAGCCAGGACCACTACCTGCAGTCCATGTGTGGTGCAGAGAGCATGCCCACAGGCATGCCAGTGGTGGCAGGCACAGCAGTGAGGCCCCCACCTGCTGGGGAGGTCCCAGCGTGAGCACAGCCACAGACACAAAGGCATCCTTGCAAGCAGACAAAGGCAGGTGTCGTGCTCCCCACGGCTGAGCACTGAACGGGACCGTGCTTAGTTCACACACAGCCTGCTCTCCTCATTCTCCCGTGGCATGTGCAAATGCAGGGGCAGCTGTCCCTTGGGGTTACAGCATGGGGGGCAGGGCCTCTGACATCCCATTCCATAATTCCAGGGGTACCTGGCCATGTTCCTTCTCCTCCTGGGACTTGGGGGAATGGGTAGGGCTAAGGGGTCCAGCCCACTTTAGGCCAATCAGTAGAAGGCTTCTCAAGGTGAAGGAACTAATAACAACCCAAATCCAGGTGAAACGAGAAAGTCATTTGTTTTATTCTGGGTTCTGGAAGCTCCAATGATGAGTCTTGAAAAAAGGTAACAGGGGCAACAGCCCCAGGGGTTGGTGCTGCTAATAGTCCCTGGCTCCTCTGGCCCTAGCGAACCAGAGAAGGCAATGAGGAGAAGGCTTAGCTAGAAACCTAGGGTTGTGGGGTATCAGTTCCCCCAGGCACCCCCAGTGCTGGCTGGAGAGCCTGTTCAGTTCTTTGGCAACCACACCTAGGGAGGGTGCAGCCTGCAGGTTGCTCTTGGCCCTTCTCAGGGGTACTGGGTTCCGGACGTGGCCCCCACAGGCTTCACCTCCGGGTCCAGCCGAGGCTCCCCCAAAGCCCCCTCGCCTTCCAGATCCAGCTCCTCAAAGGATGAGCCACTGGCACCTGACTCGCTGTAGCTGTGCTCACTGCGGGTGTCGCCGCCGTCATCCCAGACACCACCACCACTGTGGCTGCTGCGGGCCCCGGGCAACACGGTGGAAGCCTCGCGGCTGCTGGGCTGCACCTCCAGGCTTACAGAACTCGTGTCACTCATCGTGTCTGCTCCTGCAGCAGGGAAAGGGGAGCACAGCTTAGCCAGGAGCCCCCCACCTCTTGTAGAAGGTGGGGTCCAGCCACCAGCTTGGCCTACACAGTCTGTTCATGAATAATACAGCCTTCCTGCCTCAGGAGGTTCCTGTCACTGCTGCCCTCCGGCCTCTGCCCTCGGTTCTGCCCCACCCCCCTGGTCTGTCTGGTGCAGTCCTGATAGGGCCCAGGGAGAGGGGGAGAGGGGGGAAGCAGGAAAGGAGAAAGGAGAGCAGCTGGCTGCGCATACTCCTCCTCTCTTCCCCGAATTAGCCCCAGCTCCCTGCACTCCCACAAAGCCTGCTGCCCTCCCTCCACACCCATTAAGGGCCACTGCCGGAGGTGAGGAGCTGAGGGAGCACAAAGAGACCCGAGTGGTGTCCCCTTCACCCCTCCTTTCAGGCAGGGAAGAGTCCTGACTGAAGCCAGTTACAGAGCACTGACTGCCGGGCTCGAGGACTGGAAAACCAGCCCGTTCTCCAGCCCTCTTCTCCCATGTAGACTACTGTGGGGAGCAGCTGCATGTGAAAGGGTGGTTGGCCCTACCTCTGGCCCACCCTGAGCCCCCCTGCCTGAGAAGGGAACTGAGCCTCAAGCAGGAGGGACACGTCCCAAGAAACACTGAGCTGCCTCAGGAAGGAGGGTGGCAAGCACCAGCTGAACCAAGAGCCTTTACCTGCCCCGCCCACCCAGCACTGGTGCCAAGAGGTCATGGGAGCACCTGCTGGTGGCGGAAGCTCCCAGATTCCCCTGGCCTACTCCTTGAACTACCCTTCCTCTTAACGGTTTCACACCCTCACCCCGCCGGGTTGAATCCTCCGGGCGGACTGCGTGGACCCCACCCGTTTACCTCTTCGAACTACCCTTCCTACAACCTCTAAGCCAGTGGCCACTTCACTTGCCGTGCAATGAGAGACGCCCAACCAGGGCCTAAGGGTGCAGGCAGCCGGACCAGATAGAGGGTGCATGCATTCATCCTCATGGGGCTGGTGGCGGGGGGAGGGAGAGGGCAACTGTTGAATGTCCTCCCCTTCCTCACCGCTCCCCTGCCCCCCTACCCTGGCGTCTGACTCCCGAGCCAGGCGCAGCTGGAGTCTGCTTGGTCTTTAGGTTCTGTCTGGAGCTTTCCTTGAACCTCAGCTGGGGCCTGGGTTAGGGGCGGGGGACTTGGGGTGTGCTACCCCAGAAGATGTCCTCTAGGTTCCACTGGCAGAACAGAGAGGAGGCCTGCAAGTGCCCAGATGTTGGCCGGGGTGGGGGTTGGTCCTGCTTGTTCTGGGCCCTTGGGAGGAAGGAGGAAGGCAGAAGGCATGTACCATGCAGAGGAGGAAGCAGCGCGGGGCTGAGCCTCTGGCCAGGCGAGGTTCCATCTGACCGCAGGCAGCCCTGAAGCCCCTCCCTAGGTCCTTGAATGATGACCCAGGGACCCAGAGGCCACAGGTCTGAGCAGCACAAGGGAAGGGACCGGCTTCTTCTCAGCTCCATGAGAGTGCCAGTTTGATCTGCACCCCTGCCCCTTACCAATGACTCTCCTGAGACCACAGGCTAGGATGGGGCCTGCCTGCTTCTTGGAAGACTGCCTCCTCCCTCCCAGCTTCTGGGCTAGTGGTAACCAGAGAAAGAAGTCCAGAAGAGCCTCCTGCAGGCCAGGGCTTACCATCCTGGGATGCCAGCCCCTGGGGACAGGAGCAGGGAGGGGCCGTCCCTCTAGTCCACCCTGGTCTAATGAGAGGAGGCCCCTGGGCCCTGGGCCTGTGTCCCAGGAGGCAGGAAACGCAGGGAAGCCTCCCAAATCCCCATGACTGCTGGGGCAGGGGCTGTGAAGCCGCCACCTTTCCCTCAGGCCCTCCCTTCCACCCTGCCCACAGCCAGTGCCAAGATCAAATATTCATCGCCTCTCTGGAGCTAAATAATACATCAATGTAATAACAGGCGTGAGGCAGTTAATCACCCCCTTTCACCTCTCCGCCCAAGCCATGGCCCCAGCAGGGGGGCAGGCAGGGCCAGCCTGAGCCTCAGATAGCTGGGTACCCTCCACGTGCACGTGTACACACACACACCCCACACATGCTGCTGTGTAAGGAAGGGGCGTGCACCTGGTGGGCGGATACCCCAAGTCCACCCTGGGTGTAGTGCCAGGCCTTGTCAGAAGTGGGTAGACCCCCTGGCCCCCAACCAGGGAGTGGGTGGGCAGCCTAGCATCCTAGCAGAGGGGGAAGGAGGACAGACTGAGGATCTGGGGGTGAGGGGAAGTAGGGGAGCTGTGGCTGCAGCCAGCTGCACTGGGTGCAAAGCGGTCCTTCAATGTCCCTGGCAGCCAGTGTTTGGGAGGGAAGGAAACTGGGTGGGTGCGCCAGGCTGGGGGGAGGGGACGAGGCAAGCAGAAGAGGGCAGTAGCAGGAAGGTCAAGGTGCTGCCCCTTCTTGCCCTGGGGGTTGCCTGGGCCTGCTAACCTTGTGCCACGTTCCATGCCCACAGTAGAGGCACTGCTGGGCAGAAGGGAGCAGTACCCCATGGAGGTAATTAAGTGGCAGATGAAGTTAACTGTGTTGGACACAGGCCCCTAGGGAATAGAGACTGTCTCCCAGTACTTGCACAGCTCCCCTCCACCTCACCCCTGCCAACACATGTCTCTCTAGGGTGACCTTGGCTGTTGAGGACTGAATGGGTAGATCGCCTGCTAAAAAAAAGGGGGGGTGAGGGACAGTCCCTCTCCACTCCCAGACATCTGCACTGGGGACAGTCCAGATCATGAGAGATCAGATGGCGAGGTGGGGGCTGACAGCAAATCAGCAGACTGTGGGCCTGGGTCTGAGGCATTATGGATGTAGGTAGGTATGGGCTGGCTTCAGGCAGAGGGGCAGGAGGCTGTCCTTGTGGCTCCCACTGCCTGTTCCTGGCTTGGTCTTTGGCAGGGAAGAAGCAGGGAAGAAGCAGAGAAGGTGGACAGCCTGGGGCAGGATCCTACATTGGAGGCAGGAGAATCCCCTTGCACCCTTCTTTACCCATCTCTCTCCCTGACTCTACTTCTGAGCAGCCTTGGCCTCCCTCCCCTGCCACCTCCTCCCCGTAGTTGTCAGTGGGACTGTTTCCAAGGGTACTCTTGTTGCTCCCAGAGGGAATCTGTGCAGGGTCTGTGTATCTGAGTTGCTGAGGGTAACGTGTGTGAATTCACATCCATCATGTGGATCCACATGTCATAACATGCGCCCGGGGGTGGGAGTATAGGCACCCCTCCTTTGCCAAGTACAGTCTGGCATCCACAGTGCCAACCCAGATAGGGAGGAGCTGCCTCAGTCATGTCCCTCCAAGCAGAGGCCAACTCATCCCTCATCTTCCTACCTGTGCCATCCACCTGGGCATCGCTGGACTCCACCAGCCCCCGGCTTTTCCGTTCTGTCTCCTTAACCTCAGGCACATAGAAGTCTCCCTGTCGTGCCAGCGGGCACATGAAATGGATCTGGTCTTGCTGATAGATCTCTAACCGAGGGTGGGCACACAACTTCCGCTCCTAGACAAAGAAGGACAAAAAGCAGGGTGAGCCTCGAGGAGCCCCTCACTCACTTGGTCCTGGGTGGCCCCAGGAAATGTCTCTGGGCTGTTCCTGTTCACAGGGCTGGCTCCGCTTCCCACTGTCATCTTTTCTGAGGAGGCACACACATGGAACAGGGACCTGCACTCCAGGTCAGTGGTTCCAGGTCCAAGAGGACAACTCCCTCCCCCCCAGGTCAGGTGCTAGGAAACTTCAGGAGCCTGCTAATCCTAAGTGTATGTTTGGGACCAACACATGGTTCTAAAAGGCACTGGTCTCACAAAGACAAGCAGCTTAGCACCCCTGGACCAATCTCAGACAGGGACCCAAAACCATGTCAGACAAACCATGGGACCCAAAACCTGCCAAACCATGCCAAAACCATGTCAGACAGGGACCCAAAACCATGTCAGTGCATCAGGAGACTTTGACCCCCATCCCTACACAAGTGCCGACCCAGAGAGAGCAGACAGTAGGTGAGGCCAGTGGCCCGGCCCTTGCAGACGTGTGAGCCATGCAACCCACACACAGGTTCCAAGCTCGCAATACCCCTTCCACTCCTGCTGCCCTGCTGGTTCAAGGCCATGTCAGCCTTTGAGACTATACCCACACCGTCTCCCACGCAGGGCCAGGGTGCTGGTTGAAGGAATGGAGGCAGACGTTAGACTGCAGGGTGGCAGCTCAGCTGGGGCACCTGCGCCTGGAGGCGAGTGCTTTCAGGGTATTATAGTCTCTCTGTTGCACACCGACTATGCCCCACCCACCAGCATGCAGAACAATGAGCGGCAGGCAGGAATGATGAGGACAGGGGTCAGGTATCTCTCGCTCTGGAGCTCATCCCCCTGGCCTGTGCTGAACCACAATTACCCACCAAGACGACTGTGAGGCCCTGCCCGGCCGCCGCTCGCTTGCCAACCTTCACAACACGGCTATTTATAGCGCTGCTGGCTCTCGCCATGAGCTCCGGAATGAGCCTTCCACTTAGCAGTAATGAGGGACTTAGCGCCTGGCGGGGAGACGCCACTCCAGGACTTTCGTGTCGCTGGCTAGGCCAACCCTGGGGGCTAAGGAGTCTCCTCCAATTAAAGCAAGGAAAGAGGAGGTAGTGGGCACATGGAGGACAAAAGGTAGGAGCGAGTAGGAAAGGTCTGGGCAGCCGGGACCTCAGGCAGCAGGGAGCAGGGTGGGCAGGTGCGTGTCGGCCACGTGAAGGGTGGACAGCATGGGTCTGGCAGCAGCTCGGCCTTGAACGCTGTGGGTGATGGGGCAAAGCTTCTCATGATAAACCTCTGTGTGCTCAGCAGCAGAGCGGAACGCCCCAGCCCCAGGCTTCCATGGTCAGGGAAGCAAAGTCATGATTTTTAATAGTTTGGCTCTGATGTCTTTGGCCAACCTGTCTGTTCTCTATCTCCTCCACCTGGTGAGTCCACACATCCAGCCCTCCCATCCCAAAACATACCTGTGTGCCTCCACCCCCCAACATACTACCCTCCTCCCCTGCCCTCACCCACTAGGCCAGAAAGGAGGGGCCACTAGACTTTGGGGTCCCTTCCAGTACCAGCGCTCATGACGGGCATCTGTTGACTTTGAGCCCCACCTGGCAACTTGGGCCCGGATCAGCAAGGCTCCCTAAAGGAGGAGCGTAGCTCCTTCACTGATGACTGAAGACCAGAGAGGTGTCTGTCCCCAGATGTGGTTAGGGCATGGCTTTCACCAGTGCCCCCACATGCTGGGCAAGCAGAGGACCCAGGGCAAACAGTGCCCAAGTGACTGTCTTCCTGGGAATTGCAGACAGCTTAGGGGTGCTCCCGGAGTCTGGGAACAATGAGAGTATCCTATCCCATGCCCTACCAACCCTCTCAGGTCATCTCCCTGGCTTTCCTTCTCAAGCAGCTGGACAGCTGCAGGGAGGATGGGGAGGGGCAGTGCTCTCTCTCTCCTCCCTCTCTGCCAGGCTGGGCAGCAGGGTGGGCAGCACGAGGCAGCCACCCGGTGCCACCTGCTCCGCCAGCCCCCTTGTTGGCAGGCAGGCGGCAGCTCTGCGGCTGCTCTGCGCATCTGCCTCCTCCGGAGAGCCGGGCTCTGAAGTTGCCTGGCTATGGACAGCCCCGTTGCCATGGAAACAGCATCCTCCATCCTTGCCGTCGCCTTCATCTCAAAGCCATCGGGGAGAACAGAGGAATGGGGGAAGACAAGAGGATGGAAAGAAAAGTATAGCCTGGCTACACAACCTTTCCTTCCCTGCCCATCCCACCCTTCTCACTGCACCCACACTGGGTAGGGGGAGTAAGGGGTCACCAGCTGCCTACACCTGTCCTCAGGTCACTGCAGAGACTGCCTGAGACCTGAACCCTGCCTGTCCCACCCCCCCTGCTGCCTGAGGGTTCTAGCTCAGAGCTACCTAAAATCCCATCAAGTGCTCAATCTCAAACCATTGTAACACATGCTGGGTCCTGTCAAAATTCAAACTCTGGGGCAGGAAGAAGGGGCTTAGAGTCGTGCCCATAGCCAGTCCTGGAAGAACCCTTGCCCCTCCATGCTCAGCCAGTTTAGCAAGCACAAGTCTGGTGGGGGCAGGAGTTGGAGAGAAAGGAACAGGCTAAGCATTTGCACTGTCTCCCGGCAGGACAGGACCTTTCCCACCTGGCCAGGCACAGCCTCCAAGGGAGGGCAGAGTGGCCCCGGGCTGGCTCTCGGGGCCTCACTGAACAGTAGGCGCCATGGCCCAAGCAGCATGTTGATGAACTGGTGAATATTGGAAAATCATTGGAGGACAGCGAGGCCAACTGTTTCTCCCTTCAGCTAGCCCCAGGGAGCCCTTGGAGAGCAGACTGCCAAGAGCCAAGGACAGCATCTCAATAGCACACCAGGCTAGGAACGCTGGGTGAAAGAATCTACATGGGCCTGGGGTCCATGCAGCCCCAGGCATACCCCCTTCCACATGCCAGGGAGCTAAAGGTATGGGAATTGTTGCTGGGCCAGGGGAACCATTGGGCCATCTGGCAAGCCCACCGCCCAGAACAGTTCACTCCCTCCCAGGCACAGACTCAAAGCAACTGTGGGCGCTTCTCCTAGGTGGAAGCAATGCAGATACCTGGTGGTCCTTGCCAGCTAACAGGAAGAAGGCAGTGAATTCTGTAAGGGGCCATGAGGAGCTCCAGGTCCAGCTGGGAGGAAAGGCCTTCCATAATTAGAAACAAGAAGGGCGCCTGGAGACTATCCATCTCACAGGGATTTCTAGATCTTCGCTGCCCCACCCTGCACTGACACAGGTTCACCTGCCCAGGAAGGGTTTGCAGACCAGGGAACACCAGCTGACTGCCTCTAGGGGCCACCAGGTCCTTCTGAACTATGGGAGGGGGAAGAGGGAGCTCAGGCTTTTGTGTGGCTTCGGTCAGAATGGAAAGCAGATGAAGCACAGAGACGCCAGGTCCAGGCTGGAGAAGACTGGTGGCAGATCCCACTCCCAGGCTACTCAGGGGCTGGGTCTGCTGAGAGCATCGTGGCCACAAATGTCCACAAGGAGGTGGCCATGGGAGTGGGACGAGGTGGAGATAGCACACTTTCCAGGTGAGGTTGGCCTGACTGACTTCCCCATCCCTCACGGTCCCTCCCTTCCTGCCTCACTGGAATCAGGGGCCCTATTCTACCCATCACTCCATGCCAGGCTGGGCAGCCAGGGGGCCACACAACTGGCCAGCAGCTGCTGCCTCCAGGCTGGTCTCTTCATTGGGTGAAGCGATGCATGCTCATCTTTAATTACAACGCCAACAATGAGTGCCCGCCTTCACACAGCAGTCCCTGTTGGGGGGGGCTCAGGCTCCCCAGGCTCCTCAGTCATGTGCGAAGGCTGAGGGGAGCCACAGGGAGCTGCGCTGCGCTACTAGATTGTAACCTTGTTATTACTCTGCCCTGAGAACTTTCCTCAGCTTCCCTCCCATCCCCTGCCAGGCCTCCGGATAGCTTCTGGCCAACAACCTCAACCTGACACTGGGCTGCTGGGATGGGGGGAAGAGGGCGTGCCATGCCAGCAAGGAGGACCCACCTCTCTCCCCTCATAGCAGGAGCTCACAAGGCTCTGAGAATAAGACACGCCAGGAGACAGGGAGAGACAGGCCTGGTGGAGAGGTAGGTGCAGGAAGGGTGTCAGGGCAGGACCCGGGAGCCTGGGCCTGATTATGGCTAGCTCCCGCTGGGCCTCAATTACCCCAGCTGTGAAACGAAAGGATTAGAACAAGTGTTTTCAAAAGAAGGAGGGAGCTGGAAGGAAAGGATAAAAGCACTACTGCTTCCAGGGAAGACAATTACAGGCTTCGAAAACCAGAACAAGCCCTGCTTGACCACCAGGAGCTCGCTGGAACTCACCACAACCTGCTGTTTTATGCCCCAGTGGGCCAATTAGCAAACAACCCAGAAGCAAGAGATAGGGTCCTCTTGGGGCAGTGCCAACCTTGAATGGCAGAGGATGGCAGAGAAGCCAGGCGGACAGGCAGGACCAGGCCTGCACAGAGGCCTGGGGAGGACTGCAGAAGTGGGGAGGTGTGAGGGAGAGGGAAGGGAGGCGGGGTGCTGTGCCTGGCACCCCAGTCTGCTGTTCCTGCTGCTGCCACTGCCTGAAGACTTTTCATTTTCACCTCTGAGCCGGCAGCCCGCCACACAATTTACACCTCTGCTCATCTCCCTGGTGCTACCCGGCCCTGGTTTCCTATGCAGTGAACACCAGGGTGGGTGTGGTGGGGAAGTGGGACAAAGCTGATTTCCACTACGCAGGCACACAGGCACAGGCCTTCAAGCTGCCAGCTGCCTGGATCGACCAGGAAAGTCCACATGCTACATTCTTGCCAAGCCTTCTTCTCCAGGGCTCAGGCCAAGAGATAAGTCAGCTCAGCCCTGCTTTGGCCTTCTCAGGACCTCGTGGGGCAGAACCAAAGGGCTGTGTTGAGTGGGGGACAAGCACTGGCAGGGTCCCAGGTGCTACCTTCCCAATCCATGGGCTCCAGAGTGTCCCCTCCAGGACCCAGCAACTCTCTGCAGCTGCTGCAGTCAGGGACCTTGAGTCCTGCCCGGTTCCCACACAGTTGAGCTGCAGACTTATTATCCAGCAGCAGGAAGGCTGTGTGATGTATATGGAGCCGGAAGAGTCAGAGGGGAAGGACAGGTGGGCAGGTCAGAGGGGAGAGGAGACAGAGAGTCAAGGGAGGGGAGGGCTCAATTTTTCATCTCCTAGCAGCACAGCGCTAGCTCCTAAGGAAGACATTTCCGGCTGGAGGCCTCGGCTCTCCTCCCCACAAGCAGACAGCTGCCTCTCCTCATCTGAGCGCTCTGCTGAAGGGCACAGCTGCTCCCTCCCTAGACTCTCTCCCTAATTCCCAGCCCTGAATCCCAAGTCTTCTAGTTTGGGAGGCCAGTCCCGTCTTCCTGGAGAAGGAAATGGCAATGGCTCCACCTCGTGGCACTAGACACGCCTCAGTCCCCAGGGGCCTGCAGGGCTGCCAAGCTCCGGTGAGAGCTGGTATTTTAAGAGTGGAGGCTCCCACGCCGCCCCAGCAAAGGCTGGCTTTGTGCTTTCCATCCAGGGGGAGGAGGGAAAGGGAAGGAGGAGGCGCGAATGAAGCCAAGAGGGGTTGAGGAGCAGGGGCCAGGGGCCAGGGGCCAGGTGGGCAGAGGAGAGAGGTGTGGATTCCCATGGGTCCTTGAGGGGAGCTAGGGAAGGCCTGGCACGGAGGAGAGTCTCCTCGTGACTACCACTTTCAGCTAAGAGCTGGGCTGAAGTCCCAAGAGTCCAGCTCACTGGCCCCGGCTGGATGCCACTGTGGCTCATCTGCTGGGACAGCGCCAGTGGCTCCTGGTGCCTACAGAGGTCACGAACCTAACCTCTCTTTCCCCTTCCCTGCACGCCGGCCTCACCGATGCCCATACCTCTGCCTGAGCAGCCTTTCTTCCCAGAAACCACTGCCCATTCTTCTAGGCTCCACCCACACACCCCCACTCATGGAAGCTGCTCTGCCTTCCCCAGGGACTATATTTCTCTCCACCTTCCCTGGCCCAGGTGGAGAAGATGAGTGAGAAAATGGTACTGGGGGCTAAGGGTGCCCTCCCAATACCAGAACTGATTCCCGAGCAGGTGGTGGCCCCAGCAGGTGAGCCAGCCCTGCAGACCCAGCAAGGAAACCTGGGAATGAGTGAGGACATGAGACCCAATCTGCACGCACCTGCAGCAGCTGCTTCCTATGCCCGGAGCAGCTGCCAAGGCCACACTTAATGAATGCCTGCCAGGCACATGGGCAGTCAGATCCTTCTTGTCCTTTGCCTCTGGCTCCCACAGCATCTCCCAGGCCAGCAGCTATGCCCGACTCCAAATATCTGGGCTGGAGACTGAGGGTCAGGTGTGTGCTGACACAGTGCTGACACGCCAGGCTCCGTCGCAAGTGTATCCCAAACTCACGGAGTCTTCAGCCTTTTGGTTCCAGCTCCACACATGCCAGGAACAGATGGCAGAAGGCACTGAGGGACACACCTCAATCCAGGGACCCAATCTAGACTGTCATTGCCCCATCCCTTGACCTTGGCTCACCTGGCCTCCCCAGGCCTCCAGCTCACCATCTATAGAGCACTGGGGGTGGGGGGTGCTGGCCTTGCCTGGGACCCTGTGACTGCCACCTCGCTGGTTTCCACCGCGATAGAGCTTAGTAGACGATTGCTGAACAAGGGACTGGGTTGAGGCTCCAAGAAGACCTCCTTTATCCAAATAAAGCCTGGATCCCTCTCACGTTGGCTGAGCCACTGATGTCCTGGTTCCAGCATGGACTCAGGCCCAGCCAGGGACTCTCTCAGGGACCCGGAGACAGGCTAAGAGGACACACATACACCCCCCCCTCAAGGTCGCACCTCTGAGGGAACAGCCGTTTCCATAGGTCTCCACGCTATGCCTCCAGCTGGCTGTCCCCAGCTCTACCATGCTCTCACCCTCTAATGGGGGGTCAGTTATCTCTGTGCTAGAGACACCTCCAATTGCTCTGCTCCCCAAGAACCAGCTGCTTTTCCTGGGGGTAGCACAAGAGGCAACCCTGGTGCCTCTCGGCCCCACCCACACAGCACCCCACGGCCCTGTAGTCCTCTGGTCTGCTACTACAGAGCCTTCCAGCAGAGCCTCACAAGCTCTTTCCCCCACCCAAAGCTGCAAAAAAGCCTGCTCTGTAAAAGTCCAGGTCCAGGACGCCCCCTGCTGGAGCAGATGAAGGTCTACAAGCAGCCCCACCCCAAACTACCAGCCCCAGTGTTCCAGCCCCCGCCAGTGGGCAGGGAGGCAAGGGGACTGCGGTCTGGGGGTCTGGGGTACCCGTCCTTTTGATGTCCCTGGGAGGCCGAGCCCAGCTAACTACCTTTCCCAAGTACCTCCTTGGGCACACTACAGCCACCCCATTACCCATTCCTCCTCCTCAATTCTGGGGAAGCCCATGTCTGAACTCTGAGGCCTGCACTGCCCAGCCAGCCAGCCAGCCAGTCAGCAACACTGCGTGCACAGCAGCTCATGTCTCTCTCCACCTGGAGAAGCTGGAATCACTGGACAAGAACCCTCTTCTGAGAACAATGGGTTGGGGTTTACATAGAAGATTCTGGAAGTCAGGCTAGGCCTGTCATACACTCTGGGTGACTGCCCTCCCTCTCCTCCCTGACCCCTCAAATGCTACAGACAGACACGAGGCAAATCCTGTGCTAGGGATCTCATACACACACACACACACACACACACACACACACACGTGACATGGCATGGGGCTCCTAGGCCAGCCCGTCCATCACTCAGTCCTGATCTGCTCCAAGTGCCCGGGATCCTCCCTGGATATTCACTCAGCCTGGTTTCCACGTCACAGTGAGCCTGGAGGCTTGGCCGTAGCTCCAGGCTCACAGCTGGGCCCTGTCCCTTCCAAACACTAACGATTTCAGGCAAGCTGAGTGCCCTCCAGCAGCTGCCAAAGATACTCCCTTCACAACTATCCGCCCTGCAGGCCACCTCCCGAGATCCAGCTGGGTTACCTCCTCTTATGGAGCGATGGGGCACACAGTACCCGGCGACCCTCAGGCACACATCTCAGTGTGGCTGGCCTGGGGTGGGGGGGGGGAAGTAAGAAGCTTCTGAGGAGGGTGGCAGGTTTCCAGCTGCGGTGGCTCAGGCTGCGAGAATGGGGGAGGCTGCCACTCGGGCCACGGGCCACGAAGCTGGGATCTCACCTTCTCTTCCAGACTCCCTAAGGGACATCCTGACAAATGCTTCCCTAGTTAGGGGAGGGGCTTCTCACAGCAACCATTGGGTCCCTTGTCCCCTGAGACCAGTGCTGCCCCCACTCAGCTCAGGTACATCTGCACCTGTCAGGAGAGAAGTGGCTGCCCCTGACCTCCACCCCAAGCTCCCTGAGTCCCAGGCAGCCCTGCCTGCCTGTTTGACAGTCCTTAGGCAGGCAGGTGAGCCGGCCAGCCCTCCTTCCCTCTCCCCGCCACCTCCTCAAACAGAATGCTGACGGCGGCTGTCATTCCATTTGAAGAGCCTTCACAGCTGCCCAGATCCAGTGAGAAAAGGGAGGGTGTGTGCACTGGCAGAGTAAGGAGCACCCAGAGGCTCGTTAGGAGCCTCCCTCTAACTAACCCTAGGGCAGCAAGGGGAGGTGGCAGGAGCAGGAGGGGAGTGTCATGCTCTAGCGGCACTGCCTCCCTTCTGGCCACTCTGTCTCGTGGGGAGCTGTGGCTGGGGCACAGGGCCAGACCCTTCCTCATCAGGGAGACTTCACTCCCCTCATGCCCAACAGCCCTGGCTCCCAGGTGAGAAGTCCCCCTGGCCCTGTGCCTGCCCTGGGAGAACGCAGCCCAGAGCACAGCTCCCAAGGGAGGGAGAGGGAGAGGGGGAAGGGTTTTCATCAAAGAGGTGACGTCAAAACCAGGCAACTTGTGAAGCTGTCAGGGGCCAGGAGATTTGGACAAAGGTGTCTAAAAATAAACCCCTGAAGCCAGGAAAAGGTTGTGGTGGCTGTGCTGCTTCACCACCACACCACAGGCCTGCGCACCCTGCTTTGAGCCCCAGAACCTGACCAACTCTTCCAGATGAGCCCCGAGACTGAGGGCATGGGCAGGACTACAGCTAGCACTCCTGGGCCCATCCCTGAGGGGAAAGCAGGAAGCCCCGAGTGGTCTGGGCCACTGGTGCATCCCTTCCCGCCCTCATCCTCATTCCTCCATGCTTACCAGACTAGCAAGGCCACCTGCAGCACATGATCGAGGGCTCCACTCATTCATTCTACAGAAACTCTTGCACCTCTGACCCTGGGACCTGTGAGTACCCACTCCATCACCAACACCTTGTCCCTGTCCCAAAGGACAAAGTCCCGAGTCCACCAAGCTTGTCTCGCTCCCTGGCCCAGAAGCACTGGGCACACCCTCAGCATGGTCCTTGCTATCCCCTGCCTACTGGCCCCACAAAGGCTAGGAGCCACAGAGTAACCTCCCAGTTCTGAGCCATCAGCAGGGTAATGGCCCCAAACACACACACGACCCCAGTGTTCCCTGAACTCTGGGCTCACCAGTACCTCTGCCGGCCCCAGCCCCGCCCAACTTGGCTGCCTCTCAACCCATCTCATTGGCACAGATCAGGTACTCCCACAATCTTCCAAATGCTGTGCCTACCTTCCACTGTGTGCCCTCCCGGCTGCCTGGGCTGGAATCAGAGCCCTTTTGTGATTGCTTTGGCAGCCTCCCCTTGCCAGCTGCCATGCCAAGCAAAGCCTACCTGTTCTAGCCTGAAATAAACAGGCCTCAGCCCTTGTCTGCACCGCCATGGCCACTGGCACAGGCCAAATTACACCACTCATGCTGCGATTCACAACAACCTCACAGGTACTTCCACCGGCCCCTGTGCCTGGGGACAGGAAGGCCCCTCTGGTACTGACCCAGCTCCGGAGCATTCCTGTACCTGCAGTGACTCCCTACCACACTGGGACCAAACCTGCGCTCCTCCCCCTGCTCTACCCAGGACCCTCCGACCACCCCTCCAAATGCTGCCCTGGTTACCTAGCCTGAGTGGGGACACTCCTCCTCACCCCATCCTTTCCTGGCAAGCTTCCTGTTTCCAACTGACACTTGCTACCACTCTTCTCAGTTCCCTGTACACGCTTATTCCTTGCATGAGCATCACACAGCCCATGCAGCACAGCATCTGGCACACAGACCCTCAATCAATACCAGTTAAATGAATGAACAGTAACCACTTTCCTGGTATCCACATCTATAAAACATTTATACCAGGGAACTTGGTCACACTTCGTGGTGGCTGGCCCCTCCCCATCCTTCCTGCAGGCAGGCTGGGCTGCTGCCATAGCTTATGATCAGGTCATGCAGAGAAGAGGACAGGGCCTGCAGCAGGTCCTCCCCAGGGAACAGGTGTGTAAGTCCAGCAGAGTCTGTCCATTCATCTGAGCTCAGCGTATGGAATGAACATGAAGGGTGTCTCTGGCCAAAACCAGGAGCAAACAGACCAAACCAGGTTTCTGAATAAGCTAAGTGCTTGGGAGACACATTAGCCTCCCCTACAAGATTATCAGCATCTACAAAAGATGCCAGCGAGGCTCTGCCAATCTTCCTGGTTCCACAGACACCTGTTCTGTAAGAGCAACACAGTGCTTCTTTCCCCAGGCCCTGACCCCTTCCTTCCATCCCGGTAGTGCCCCCTGGGAGCTGACTGCTCTCCCCACACCCCACAGGCCTGTGCCTCACCTTGATGTAGGCATCCAAGGCAGGATGGACACGACGGGCAGCCAGCCAGATAGACAGGGCAGTGGTATAGGGGAAGATGGCCGTCACCACGTGGCTGGGAGCCGGGAAGGAGAACAGCTTGAAGCCCAACTTCTGGTAGAGGTGGATGAGCTCGGGAGAAGGCGATTCCTCACCTTCGCTCAGGATGCTACCCACTGCACAGCGGCACTTCTCAGATGGCACCTGGGGCGGGAAGAACAGAGGCGGTGTCAGAGTTGGGCCAATGTCTGTGGCCCTCCCTCTTGGGTCTGTGCCCACCAGGCCAGGATGGAGCCGGTGACTTTCTTGCTGCAAGCTGTCCATGGCTCTCCTGGCACACCCCGCTGTTGGAAGTCCTTCCATCCCCAAATGCTCTCCCCCCTATTCTGGAGTCCTAGCTTGCTCTTAGCTCTCCAGAGGCACAGGGAAGGGCAGGATGCAAGGGACCTCTGAAATATTACCCTCTGCGCAGCCCATCAGTGCCCAACAAGGAAGCTCCAGTGCCTCCTGGGGTAACCCTTGGGCTCCCCACCCCCAGAGGCACCAGCAGACCTCCGGACTGGCCAATCCTGAGCCAGCCCAGCCCAGCCATCTCATGACCCCCCAATCTCCTGCAGGAGAGCAGGCCTCACTGGTAGAAAAATGTTGATAGGTAAGAGAGCCCAACTGGGGCAAGGGAACCAGGAAAGGACCCTAGACCTTCAAGGATCATGCCCCTGGTATGTGTGTGTGTGCCTGCATGTGTGCACTCTTATGCTGAACGAGATACCAGGTCTCTACCATGGGATACTAGAGGACTCTGGCTTGCTGATGTCATTCTATGAGGGGTCCTCCTCCCAGCTCTACACAAGGGTCACCTGCTGTCACCAGGGCCCCAAGAAGACCTCTCCAACCTCCCCACTTCCCGAATCCCTTCCTCCTGGCTAAGCCTCAGAGGGCCAGCTTCCCTCAGATGGGGTCCCTGGGTGAACCCCAAACACGTCCTAGGACCAACCTGAGGCTTCTGAGGTCCAGTGCTAGGGCACCTCCCTCAGCAGTCTCACCCTCTGCTATCTGTGTGCCACACCAGCTTTCTGGCTGTGAAGTCTGTACCAGCTCTTAGGCCAGGGCCCTGCTGGAACGCTCCTGAACCCAGGACCTGCACCATTGGTCCTGTGCTTACCAGGGGTCACCTCTAGTTCTTGTGGATTTTGTCTCCTTGCTGCCCTCTTGATTCTCAGGGTATCAAGGCTGGTGTGGAGCTTTGGTGGCAGGCAATATGCCAGAGGGACATCGTTGGAGAGAGGCAGGCCAGGGTGAGGTCATGGATTAACCCCTTAGGTTCCTGGGTGCCTCATTCCTTGAGATCTAGTTCTAGAACTGTCACCTTAGAGGAGATCCTTAGCCCAGGTTTACAAGTTCAGCTAGTGCTCCACAACAATGGCTGGTCATTAGCAGTTGTGATGTAGTTCCAACAGTCCATCACCGGGCCTAGAGTGCCTGTCCTCCGTGCCCATCCCACAAGCTGGCAGGCACTCTTGGGGAGTGTTTCAGGGTGGCTCAGTGACTCTCTCCCCACCCCAACCTCCAGAGTCTACAGTAAGCTTTATTATTCACTCCAAGTCTACCTTGCAACAATTGCTTCTCCGAGCTGTAGCCCTGCCCTATCCTACCCAGAGAAGAGATGGCTGCAGTACCACCTCTAGACTCTAGATGGTGCAACTGCCCCTTTCATACTCTAAGACTACTGGCACCACCAGATAGGCAGGGGGTTCTGGCAAGACCACCTGTTAACAGGCCAAGGGCCAGCGCCTGCCACAAAGTCCGGCTGCTGTCTCTGATAACCTGTGTTACACTAAAGAATTATAGGTCTGATGAAGCAATGGGTGACAGGCCACTGGGCTGCCTGGGTGTGGGTCCAAGGGGCTTTCTTGAACCATTTCAGCAGCCTTCATGGGGCCTGCCGGATCAGCACCCAAAGTGTCCCCCAGAAGCACTGGGACACGTGATTACCCAGCTCAGCTGCTCAGCACCTCCCAGATGACTCCAACTCCCAAGCCTATCACATCAAGCAGTCTGAGCATGACCACACAACCCTGCCCTGATTCGTCTACCTCCTCGCTCACTAAAACCCCCCTTTCTTCAACCCCAGAGCCCAGATGTACAGGCACCCCCGCCTCAGCCATGCCACGTAGATGGCCGAGGCGGGGACGGAGCCAGGATGTAGCCCAGCCCGCCTTGCCAGCCTCCTCACCTGTCACACCCCCACCCACACCCACATGGAACTATTTGCAGCTCCCAAAACATGCCACGTCCTCCCATGCTTCCTGCCTTTGCGTCAGCGACTTCCTTGGCCTGCAGTGTCCTTCTTCACCCTATTCCAGAACCCCTTCTGCCTAGGAAGCTCCTGCCCGCTCTGGGACACTTGCCTCAAGCCTCCTCCTCCCCAAAGCCTCCTGTTCTCCAAGCCAGGCATTCCCCTCCTCTCTGGTCATAAATACCCAGGAGGGGGTAGGTCTGTGCTGTGCTGTGCCCACGGATTGCCTGACTCTCCTCATGTTACATCAGGCTTTGAGGCAGAAGGGTCAGGGGCCCTGCGCACACAGAAGGTCCTTAGTATATACTCAGCAACAGTATACACAAGTGCATGTGCACACACACATGAAACCTGCCACAGGAGTACCCTTCCTCTCCCTCCACTTGGCCTCATGGGCTGGGCTGCGTGAGGCCTTTTGGGAAGGGACAGTGGGCCCAGCCTTGCGTTCCAAGCAGGCAGCCCAGGTCTCCCCACAGCTGGGACTCGGGAGGACCCAGAGTCCTAGAGAGGTGCACTGGGTCCTAGCTTGGTCCAGCCCTTTGCTGGTGCTCAAGGACAAATCCTGGGCGACCTATCCTTTGAGCATAGTGGCAGCAGGTCTGGTCACAGCCCTCCTCCCCACTGTGCTTCCCTGCCTGTGCTAGTTATGGCCAAGTCAGCTCTTGTCTCAGGTGTAGGTACCTTGAACAACGTCTGATACAGGGAGGAAAGGGAACAGGCTGGGATAGCTAGGGGCCCAGTCATGGGGTGTGTCCTTGAAATCCTCGGGAGGTCATTGCCCTAGAGCTGGAAGCAGGACTGGGCTTTCCTGGGAGGCTGGGGCCACCATCCCCAGCTAGTAGACAGCCTTGCTACTCATTCCCTGGGTTATTCTAGGACCTAGCCCACTTTATCTTTGCTGGTGCCTGAGTCAAATGCCCACCTGGGCTTGGCCTGGGCTGCTCAGCAGGTGGTAGTCTTTGCTTAGGGCCCTTGCAGACTGCCCTATACCCAGGGCAGGAAGGGTCTTCACTTGTGGTATTGGGGGATGGCTCGGGCAGGGAGTTCCTGGGCCCTCTCTCTTCCTCACATACCTCCCAGGAGTCCCATCTCCTTTTGGCTGCCCCTCTCCACCATGGCAGGGGATCCTTGCTTCCTCCAGCTGGAGGCTGGTAAGAGTTCTGACTTAGTGTTGGGCCGCTCTCCTGTCCCTTCCCCACATGGGCCTGAAGCCCTCCTACCCCCTCCAGAGGTCAGATGGCCCCTGGGGAGGAGTCAGGGATTGGTGTCTTCTTCAAGGGTTTAGGCATGGGGGCTGGGCTGATACTTGTTGAGAGTGTGAGGCTACCCCTGGCATCCTATCACCTGGGGCTCCTTTCTAGCTAAGAGCTTTTTGAGTCTGGGAGCTGGACTAGACTGACCTCTGCCAGGATCCAGAAGAAAGAAACGATACCAGGTTGCCCAACCCAAACCCACCACTGGGTTCAGCAGAAATGTCCAATCCAAAGCCCACAAACCGTGCAACCGACAGGACTGCCCTGGTGCCCCACCCACATCAGTCTACCCAAGCTGGAGCTCCCCAAGGTGATGGTGGAAGCAGAGGCAGTGCCCTTCATGTGCATTGGGGCTTGAGGCGGGGCAGGGAAGCTACCAGATGCCAGAGGCTGAACACTAGACCTCATGTTCCCTCCTGGCTTCTGCAGACCAATGTTCCAAGGCTCATGCGTCCAATGTGCCTGGGTGGCTGGCAGCCACAGGCCCAGCAGACCAGGTACCAGCAGGGACACCTGGGCAGGGGGCCAGGCCTGGGGGAAGGGAGGGTCAAAGGACAGGCCTGGGGCCCTGTATAAGTTCCCACTTGTGAAGTCTCTACCCCACCCCCCAGCATGAACCTAATGTCAGCTGTATCTGAGAGGACACTCACCCCTTGTCCCAGATGCTGCTTTCTGTGCACCACCAGCTCACCAATTCCACACAGTTTTGTGCAGATGGAATGCTGTCGACCCTGCTCCTAAAGCCCAGAGAATCAAGCCACTCAGCAAAGGTCATCTGACAAGGCGGCACAGGCCCAGAGCTGTAGCACAACACTCACGGCCACTTGGATAGAGGGACAAGCCTGGCTGGCAACGGGTTGTACAATGGCGTCTCCCTGTGCTGCACCTACACCACATCTTTTTTTTTTTTTTTTTTTTTTTTTTTACCTACACCACATCTTACCCAGCCTTGGCAACCTGCAGAGGCCTGGGACTTAGGCCAGAGGCAGGCCAGGTTCCTGAAAGTACAAAGTAACCACAGCACAAGGCCCTCGAGAGGGCTGGCTGCTGAGGCTGCTGAGAACTGACCAGTCATCTCCCCGGCCCCACAGACAGAAGCCTTGAGCAAGGAATCCTTCCAGCCTTATCTGATAGGCAAGAAGACAGACAGTGAGAGGTCTAATGACCCAGCCAGCGTCACCTACTGCTAGGCAGGGGAGCCTCAATGCAAAACTCACAAGAGCATACCTGGGGTCTGTTCCTTTCCACCCACCTCCTTCCTCCCAGGGGCAGTTCTAATGGGCAAAGGGGCTCACCTCACCACATCTGCCCCAATCTCTACCGGACTCCGACTAGTAGAAAGTCACCACTGGGTGACGGGAGGCCATGGGTGCCCTCGCACCCTCAGCAGGTGTCAGCCCAGCCCCCACGTCTAAACCCTTGCAGAAGATGCCAATCCCTGCCTCCTGCCCGGGGGCCATGTGACTTTTGGAGTGGGCCATCTGACCTCAGGCCCATGTGGGGAGGGGACACGAGAGCAGCCCAACGCTAAGTCAGAATTCTTCCCAGCCTCAGCCCCCACACTCTGGGCCTTGCATGCCAGGGAAACAAGGAGGAAGGCGGGAGGGGGTGGGCTTTGCTGACAGTCCAGCTTCCCCAAGACAGACCCAAAGTACCACCTGTTCCCCACCATCCAACTACCCGGGCCGAGGGCAGGCTCCAATCCCAGGTAGGGACATAGGCAGCAGATCCCAGCCAGTCACAGCCAGGCAAACTAGTGGCCACACCCCTCCTGCCTCTGGCAGGCTCCCCACAGGGGTCAACAGGCAGGTTGCTTAAGCCCCAAACACATCAGCGGAGGTGGCAGGAGAGGTTAGGGCAGGAGGTGGAGGGCAGGCTGGTGACAGGATGAACCCACAGGCATAACAACAATAGCCCAGTGACAAGGACCTGCCTATCCACAGGCCAGAGCTGGCCAGGATCAAGAGGAATGCTTGGGGTCCTCTCAGACTACCCAGGGCCTCACTAGGCCTTTTTCAGGGACGAGAGCCCCCATACCCATCCCAGCTCAGGACAAGAGCCAAGGCTACGAGCAGGTGTGGCTAAAAACCTTGTTCAGTCTCCACCTTCCAGGGGGTGGGCAGCACGCACAGTCAGGTGCATTTGTGAGCTGCTCACTTACTGCCCCACTCACAGAGACACAAACAAGCCTTGCTTCCTCCCCACACTTGTGGGGAACAGATTCTGGCTCCCGCCGGGTTGGGTCCTGAGTCCAACACCACCATGGGAACTGATGCTGTAGGCAGCCTCTGGAAGAGCAGCAAGTGTGGGTCCTCAGCCATGTCCAGGACTGAGATGGGAGTCTCTCTCCTCCAGGCTTCACTTACTGACATCCACACACTGGGGGTTTAGGAGAGGGAGAAGAGTGCCTTGGTCCTGGGGGTGCCCCAGAGCCCAGCCCAGAGCCTGGTACAGATCGGAGGATCACACATGTGTTGAATGAAAAATAAAGTGTGAGGCCACAGCATTTCACTCCTACCACTGGCACCTCAGCATTCCTCTCGCTCTGTACTGTCGGGAGGATGGACCCAGAGGCCTCAAGTCCTGACCAACCCGTCTGTGGTAGCCAAGCGCATCTAAAATGTAGGGTTCAAAGTTTCCTTTTACGATCTCTACCAGGCAGACAATGCACTGTCTAGCTCCTGGAGTATGGGGGAACCCAAGAATCCCTGAGCCATTTCAGGTACTAAGGTGTGCCCTAGCCAGGAAGGCAGACATGGGTGTCTTCTGGAATGACCTCAGAATGGAGGGGCTGTCTCCACCTGTTCATTCATCCCCTGTGCTAGCCAAATGCTTGCTGTTGGCCCAAGGGCTGGAGCTAGGTCCCAAGTACACCCTTTGCTTGGCCACTGACATGTGTTGAGGACCAGGTGCTGGAGAGAATGGCTCACCTGAGTCACTTAATCCTTGCCAGCAGACCACATACAAAGCAGGCACTCTAATTTTTTCACTGTTCTGCAGGTGACCACACAGAGGCTCCAATGTTATACAATCACACATCAGGTGGGCACTTGCACTAGGGGCAAAGTGCGGTTTCCAGAACAGGCAGGTGCGCCATGCCAAAGAGGCAACAGGTAACTGCGTGACTCCTCCTTCTCACACGAGTCTGGTAGAAGAAAAGGGAGCAAGGGAGAAGACAGGAGGGGCAGCCCGCCTGCTGCTATGGGAGGTGGGCATCTGGTCCAGGAGCCTCCCACTGCCCGAGGCCTGTCCACCTCACCTAGGCCCCGGCGCTCTCTTCTTGTTAGCACCATCTCCAAGACATGTGACTGCAAAACCTCGGATGAGGCCTATTTATCTCTCCCCTGGGTGCAGCTTGATCACATGGATGGTTCCACACCTCATCTCCTTCCCTTCTCTGCCTGTCCTCCAGCCAGCTTCCTGAACCAAAGGGGGCAGGTGGGGCCTCACCCTCCCTCCCTAGCTGCTGCATCTCCCCACGGTCCTTTAGGTCTCTCTCTACTCACTATATGCCTGCTAGTCACACATCCCCTGTTAACTAGCCCAGGATTCTAGCCTGGGCTAGAATAACTAGCCTCTGTTTCTGCAACTGTCTGCCAAGTGGCCTTTGGTAGTAAGCAAAATTCTATCTGTTGTGCGAAGGCCAGGTGACTCCACCTCCTCTCTGAAGCCCCGCCCCACCCCTGGCTGACTTGGGAGGCAGCCTCTCAGAGTTTTAAGGACACTGAGCCCAGTGTCCTATGGGAGAATCACTTCTGTGGGGGCTGACTTGCCAACTGCATGGAGTTTCTGGAAGGAAGGGGCTGGGCTGAGCTGTCTCCTGGGCACCAGGTGCATGGCGGAACTTGGCACAGGGGCAGAATCAGTGTGTTCACCCAATGAGCCAGCCATTGTAGGGGAGGCTGCAGGGCTTGCTCACCTGCACCCTCCAGGTAGGCAGGTCAGAGCTGGGGACAGGAGGTAGGGAGGTGGGGAAGGAGGGTTCCCCATGCTTGGTCTGGTGTGGCTCAGATCTAAGACCTGAGAAAGCCTTGGCAGATTTGTTGGCCCTTCCAGCTGTGCGCAGCACCACCCTGAAACACAGTAGATTCTACATGGGTAAGCCCTGACTCACCATAGCCACTAGGTGCAGCCAGACGCCCACAGGGTGCCAGGCATGCTGGGGGAGGCTCTGATTCTCCAACATCCTGGACATTCTGAACAGCTCATCTGGCTACACTTGGCTGTCTCTCAACTGGACAGCTTGAGGGCTAAGGAGAGGCTGCCGCTGGACCAGGGGTACCAAAATGGCTGACACCCAAAGGCTTGCCCTGTCACAGCCAGGGCCAGAGGGTGAGGGAACAAAAGACGACAAAATCCCAGAGTGGGTAGAAGCCAAACGGCCTAGCCTTAGCACACATCAACCCCACCTGGACAGCGGAGAGCGGAGGAGATGGTAAGTGGAGTCAAGGGAACAAAGTCCCAGTAGAAGCTAGTACTTCACGGTGCTAGGGTCCACTGTGCTCAGAAACCCACGTGTAGCTGTAATCAAGAGAAATCAGACCTGGGTGAGCCAAAGGCCAGCGGATAGATGATGTCTGGAGCAGCAGCAGCCCAGGCTCAATCTGCCAGGGGCTTTCAGGCAAGAGAAGAGAGGTTCTGCAGGGAAGGCCAGCTCAAAGATCTTCCCACCCTAACCTCAATGCCCAAACTGCCCTGGCCCAGGAACCCTCAGCTTACCACATGGGGATTGTCATAGTAGATGGCGATGCAGCGGAGTTTGGGTGAGATGTTATAGCTCTGGTTGAAGAGCTGTCCGGTCTCAGCATAGGGTCCCACGTGGAACTTGTAGGCCATGGTCACGTTGCGGATGGGAGGTGAGCCGGCACTCACTGTCACCCCAGCCAGCAGCCCCGAGTATGTGGTGAAGGCCAGCAGTGTCAGCAGCAGCAGCAGAGTCAGGCCCCCGATCAGGCCCAACAGCAGCAGGTCCGACATGGCGCCAGACCCCCCAGCGCAGCGCCCCTCAAGGCAACTGCAAAGGAGACAGAAGCCAGAGGAAGCTGGGAGCCTGCTCTGACTAGCGTGCCCCACCTGCCCTGCCTGCCACCTGGTTCTGGCCCAATCTGAGCCCTGTCTCGGGTGCCCTGACCCAGGAGGGGGAGGAGCCAGAGGTGTTTACATGTAGAATGACCTAGAAGGCAGCTATAAAGGATGACTGAAGCCACAAGCCTCTTTATTTCTTAATCATAGCCAGGGAAGCTCCTGAAGCAGCAGTCAGCTGGCAGCCCCAGGCACACCTGGGGAAACTGAGTCACTCAGGGGCACAGGAGTGAATCAGCCATGGACATACTCCTGCCCCTGATCGGTCTCTCCCACCATACCAGCCAGCCTACCTTTCCACCAGTGCCAGCCCCACCCCACCAAGCTTCACTGAGGCTGATGGGGCACAAGCCAATATCAGGATCCATACAGTTATCATTAGACAGGGAGGCCAAGAGGAACAAAATCCCAAGGCTCCTCACACCTGGCCTATGGGCTCCTTGTTGCCTGTCATGTTCACCCGCTTGGAACCAAGGGAAGAAACCAGCATAGCCTGAGCAGCCAGAACAAAGTGCAACACTAAGCTGCCCAGGCCTGAGCCGCCAGCACAACCAAGCTTCATCCCAGTCTCCCAGCCCATAAAATGACTAGAGACAATGAGGAGGAGGCAGAGGCTGCTGGAAAGGAAGACACACAAGGAACTAGCCCTCTTCTCTACAGGGTTACAGTTGTCCAGCAGGGGGTGGGGAGGTCCCAGCAGCCCACTTAAACACCAAGGGAAGAACCCAAGCCACCTGGGATGCTTCTGACTCTAGCTCCCTGGTAACGTGCACTCCCAGGAAGCAGCAAGTGATGACAGCTCAAGTACTTGGGTCCCTGGCACGTGAAATGTTGGGCTCCTAACTTCTACCTGGCTTAGCTCTGACTGTTCACAAACATTTCAGGAGTAGAAACAGCAGAGGGAAAATCTCTGTGCTCTGAAACATCCCATTTTAAAACAACTAAATTAATATCTAACACGTACAAAGTTCTGGAGTTGAAAAAGCAAAGCTTTAGCTCTAGGAAAATTTAGGTCCATGGAAATACATCCTCCCCATGGGTTCTGGGTTTTAAGATTTTATGTGGAAAAAAAATCGTCTTTGGAGCCAGTAAGCGTAACATTTGCCCTTACAAAGAAATATATTTTTTAACTAAAAAAGAAAGAAAAAAGATTGTACTTGAAAGGCAGAGTTAGAGAGAGAGAGCAGTGGGGACAGGCAGAAAGAGAGATGGAGACGTGTCTTTCATCTGCTGGCTCACTCCCCAAAAGGCCTCAAAGCCCAGGGCTGGGCCAGGCCAAAGCCAGGAGCTTCCCATGAAGGGATCCAAATCCTTGGACTATCTTCTACTGCTTTCTTAGGGTCAACAGTAGGGACCTAGAATGAAAGCGGCATGTCAGGGACTTGAACCAGCCGCTATATGGGATGCTGGGAGCTGCAGGCAGAGGCCCAACCCACCATACCATGGCATCAGCCTCAAGTAAGTGTTTAAGCCTCTGGTGCCCTGACATCCTCTCTCACCTATCTGTGTTCCTGCCTGTCATTTCATTACCTTTTCTTGCAACCAATTCTTCCTGCCTCCAATTAGTTTCACTGCTATTTCTTTGATGGTGACACCAGATCTTCCATTGAGCACTTATTCTACACCAGACACTGTCTAAATACTCAACCACCTTACGAATCCTCAGAACAACTCGACAGGCATATAGCAGGATGCAACAGGCTGCAGGCGACACGTATTGACCAGAGCCACCTTGACCAAAACACAGGCAGGCAGGCAGGGGAAATCGAGGAGTCAGGCTCTGAGGCCACCATCCCACTTTCCAGTTTCAGAAAGGACCAAACAGGCTAGCACTGTGACATTGCCAGTTAGGCCATCGCCTGCTACGTCAGCATCCCGTATGGGCACAGGTTCTACTTTGGATCTAATTCTCTACCAACAGCCGGGAAGGAGCACTGGAAGATGTTCCAGGTGTTTGGAGCCCTGGCACCCTCATGTGAAACATGGAAGAAGCTTCTGGTCAAGCCTGGTGCAGCCCTGGCCATTGTGGCCATCAGGGGAGTCAATCAGTGATGGAAGGTCTCTCTCTCTCTCCCTCTGTGTGATTCTGACTTCCAAAATAAATAAATCAATCTGCTTAAAAAGAAAAAAAAAAAAGGAATGAAATGCAGGCTCAAGCATTTCATCCAAAGCACACCACCTGCCTGGGGACTTACCTTCAATCACAACTCCTGTCCCTCAGGGAACTGGGGCTCCTGTCTCTTCTTCCTCTTTCTAAACTGCTGTGACAGAGGAGGTAGGGGTAGGCTCTTGGGGCGAAGGTAAATTTCAAGCGAAAAGGAGGAAGGGCTGCGGGAAGCTCACCTGAAAGGTTGGGCTCCCTTCTTAGCAATTCATGGCATCCAGTGCCGGCTGGGCCCGAGTGCTCCAGGCTGGGGACAGAAAGCCACAGTGACCCAAGCCCAGGAAGCCACCGGCGAGCCAGACACCCTGCCCTGCCTTCTCCCTTTTCCAGCGAACGCTCCCACGGAGCCCCCCCACCACGGGCACCCCCACCCCTTTCCGCGCCCCGGGGGAAAACAGAAGCCACACCCAAGCCCCGCCACACCAAGGCTCCTCACTGGGGCTCTGTGCCCGCCCCGTCTTCCTGGAGAACTCTAGCGCCGATCGCGGGGGGGGGCCGTGGTACCCTCGCTCGGGCCTCGGTACCTTCCCCGGGGTCGGAGGCGGGGGACCGACGCCTCCTGCAGGGTGCAAGCGGGCGTCAGGGCCGGGTGCCCGGCGCCGGCTTCCTGGAGCGGCTCACGTGCACCACGGTCGAGGGCTGGGCTCTTAAAGGGCCCTACGCGGCGAGCAAAACTTGGGCTGTTGCGGAGAGCGGGAAGCCCGCGCCGCTCCAGGGAACACCGGAGCGGGAGAAGGGTTACTGCCGCCTCCGGCTCCCGGCGCCCAGCTCTTGCTTCCAGGAGCTCTTGCTCATCGCAGCCTCGCTTGGTTAGCCCAGCCCCTTCCTCTTCGCTCTCGACCCTCACGCACCTCCCGTAACTTAAGGGACGCTAAAGTTTGCAGCCCAGCCAGCGAGACGCGGCTTCAGGAATGGGGGCGGAGTTAAACGTGACTCCTGCCTCAGTTTCCCTCACGGTCCCGGGAGGCGTCCTGAAGCCATGAGTGAGGCGATGGGCGGGTTCCCCCACATAGTAACGAGAGCTGGCCCAAGGTCGTGTTCAGGCCCTCGGATCCAGCCGACAGGCAAAGGGTGGCCCCGGCTGCGAAGAGTCCTGAGGTCAAGCCAGGGAGCTGGAAGCAGACATGGGAAACGGGCGCAAGCCCCGGCTGGGGACACCTCTCCCTGCTCGGAACCGGCCCTCACCTCAGCAAGCTGCCCGGCGCGGACCCCGGTCGGCACAGGAGGCTCGGGGTTCAGTGGCGGAGCCTGCGCGCGCCCGCCGCTCACGCACCGCTCCGCCCCCTGTCGCGGCGGGACGTGGCCGTGACCGTGGGCGCGTGCGTAGGGACCTGGAGGGCGGAGGCCTGCCCCGCCCCGTCCTCATGGCAACGGGAGCGCGCCAGGCCCCGAGGAGGGTCTGGGTTAGCTTGAAGCCTTGCAGCCACGACTCCGGGTACTTGGGAGCAAGTCACACCGGCTGGCCAGCACTCAGAGCCTGGAGGGGCGGAGTTGTGTGTTGGGGGAAGGGGGACCCAGGACTGTCAGTCTTCGGCACTTGCATCACTCTGCCTCTGGCCACTTTCTGTTGCTGAGGCTTCATAACAGTTGGTTACCAAACGATGCTGAATCACTTGCTTTCAGCTGAAGATAAAACCTAACCTGGGGACTTAGGGGGGGAAAAACCCAGCAGATCCAAACTGTGGAGGGCGCAAATACCTCCTTTCTGCCTCAACTCACACCCAGCTGCTCCCCTTTCGTGAGCTCAGGAGCTGCCGACTTCTGGATCTTTCATCCATCCGTTATTTATTGAGTGTCCAGTCCCAGCTAGGGTGGCTTTAAGGCTTTTGTGGTAGGGTAGGGTAGGCAGCTCGTTCAGAGTCACGGGCTTGGAAGCCACTCCCGCTCCACCATCTAGGTGTTCCCTCCTGCCCACTTGTGATGCTCACCTATCACCTGGAATCTGAAAGGAGGCGGTATTGTATTGCGTAACCACTCCCCTCACAATCCCAATTAACACCCATGATAGGGAGGGGATAGGGAGGGGCTCACTGGCTTGGTTGTGTCCTTCCACCACTTCGACTCCGACTCTTGGCCAGACTAGACTCTGAGAACAGGTATCCCCTGAGCATGGCCCTTATATGTCTGCATTCCTCATTCTCTGTTCACTGCTTGGGCCCAGTGCATGTGTTAATGCCAAGATGCTTCGTATTTCTAATTTGTGTACTATTGGGAGTTCCAGGAGAGGTGAGGCCTAGTAGTGGAATGTGGGCAGAGAAGCCAGGGAAATGTGAATGTCTGCAGCTTTGTGAGTGTGCCCAGGTTTTTTGTTGCACGTCTCTTAGGATAACTTTTATTGTTGGGGAAGCTGGGACATAGGTCTTCAGCTTAATGGATGGACTTCAGGGTAATGGTCATTTGTTCCTCTTGGGGTTTCGATTGACTGAATTGCTGTATGGACTTGTGATTTGCTATTTCTAGTGGGCCCTGTTGTCACCAAGCTTGGTTAATAGAGATTCCTTCATAAACTTTAGACTTCTCTGGCATGATCTCACTTGCGCCCTGCAACACCTTGTGGATCCCGCAGCCCCGCAGATGCCTCCCTTCCCAGCTGGGGAATCAGCTTTTCCAGGGAGCTGGTCTGCACTGCCCATTTAGCACAATCCGTATGACTCCCAGGTCAAGTATAAATTCCTTGGAGATTGTTTCTATCTATGAACCACTCAGCTAAGTTGCCTGAAGCTAAAATCCTGCCTTCCTGAGACCCAGCCTTGCTGTGGAGCAAACAGGGGAGGCGACAGTTAATGCCCATAGTTTGGAAACCAGACAGGCTGGGCCACCAGCTGATGAGGATGAGGACGAGGACCACTGTTGGAGAAGGGAATCACTCTGAGGAGGTCACCAGGAAGGTGGCCACATGGACAGTACCTCCTCTTGTGCATCCCACACCTGCAGCTGGGAAGAGGTGGCAGCAATCCAGGCTCTCTGCCTATCTCATCCCCACTTCACATTTTTTCTGCCATGGAAAGCCTGGCAACATGGGTTCAGGCATTCTGGACTGGGTCAGCAGGTCATGGCAGTTGTTTGACCTATGGACATCAAGCATGTGATCAAAATCTTCAGAGGGCCCAGCCAAGTAGGTCGTGGACTTGGAAGGGACAGGATGCTGACTCAGGGCCCAATGCAATGGCTCTTCATCCTGTAAGTGCCTGTGCCATATGGGCACTGGTTCATGTCCCAGCTGCTCCACTTCCCATCCAGCTCCTTGCTTGTGGCCTGGGAAAGCAGTCGAGGATGGTCCAAAGCCTTGAGACCCTGCACCTGTGTAGGAGACTCGGAGGAGGCTCCTGGCTTCTGATCGGCTCAGCTCCAGCAGTTGTGGCCACTTGGGGAGTGAAACAATGGATGGAAGATCTTTCTTCTCTCTGTAAATCTGACTTTCCAACAAAAATAAATAATTCTTTTTGAAAAAAGAGGGCCCGACGGCATGGCCTAGCGGCTAAAGTCCTCGCCTTGAACGCCCCGGGATCCCATAGGGCACCGGTTCTAATCCCAGCAGCTCCACTTCCCATCCAGCTCCCTGCTTGTGGCCTGGGAAAGCAGTTGAGGACGGCCCAAAGCTTTGAGACCCTGTACCCGCGTGGGAGACCTGGAAGAGGTTCCTGGTTCCCGACTTCGGATGGGCACAGCACCGGCCGTTGCGGCTCACTTGGGAAGTGAATCGGATGGAAGATCTTCCTCTCTGTATATCCGGCTTTCCAATAATAATGAAATCTTAAAAAAAAAAAAAAAGAAAAAGAAAAAATAGGAGCACCCCACACTTGTGGAATGGAGGGAGAACCCCCTCTGATCAGCTTCAGGGCCCCAGCCTGCCTTGATGGACTTTACCACAGGCTGCTTCTACCAGTGCAAGACCTCAATTGGCCACCAGGAGGCAGTAGCCTACCTTGCAAGGTACTTGGTTCACACTGCTCTGAGACCCAAAGGCCCAGTTATTTGCTTCATCCACCCTTTACTCAGTCTATTCCCAGCAGTTTTCCTATCATGTGACTTTTGACTCTTCTGGACTCCCTCTAAATCCCCACAGAGGTTACTGTTAAGGAACCTCCTTCATATTTTTCCAGAGAATGCCCCTCTGCCAAGGTTCCTCCTTTTAAATTAAATCCAGAGGCCACAGTGGATGGTCCCTCTGCCCCTCCAAGGCCCAGTTAGTCTTGGTGAGCCAGTGGTTAGATTCCATTACTCAGATGAAAACCAGAGAATGTGGAGTGTGCGATGCTCAGCACATGCTGCCACCAATCCACTCTCCAACACCATCTCCTACTTTCTGAAGATAATGCAGCATCCAGGTTTTAGCATTCATAGCCTAGTCACAGCTGCCCCCAGTAAGACCAGCCATGGCTAACGATGGGTCAGGCTTAAGTCACACCCAAGCCTGAAGAGGAAGTGGTTGACCAGCATACTTGGAACTCTGCAGGCCAGCATAAAGGCAGCCTGCCCTATGGCCCTACCCTCTCATCCCCAACTACCATCTCCATGCCCACCATGCTCTGGGCTACATTCCTTCTGCCATCACCCAACCAAACAGCTGTCCAGGCAACTGCTTGATAAAACCACGATGCCTTCTTGAGTTTAAATTTTATTTTACAAAAAGAGAAATAAAGAAAACTGATAGGCAGTTATACTGACTTACAATTGTTCTGTTTGCTTTTTTAAAAAAAGTGACATGAAACACAAGTAAAAATAAATACGTCATAGAAACAGCCAGTTGCCCGGTCTGTGGGGCAGGAGCGCCTGCCCTGCTGAGAGCGGAGGGAAGCCCGTGGTCACACCAGCAGCTGGGCCACCCAGCCACAGATGCTCCTCAAAGCCAGGCGCAGGTCCCAGGCCTCAGGGGCGTCCTGAGGAAATAAGACGGAAAACCAAAGCCAGGTGCCAGGTCCCTAGATCCACCTCAGCTCTCCCCATTTCTCCTGGCAGCAGTGTGGGCTTAGTGGTTATCCATTATGACCCCCTCAACCCACCTAGACCCTCTCCCCCAACTCCTCTCAAGAGGGTGCAAAGAAAAACCTGCCTTGGGAAGGCTGGGGGGTGGGGAAGGATTCTTCTGGTAAGCCCCCAGCCCACCCTGAGTAACACAACCAGATAAGTCATTATACACCCAGGTGCACATGACACACACACAACAGACGCACACACAGACATACATACGCACAGCTGGGCTAGGCTCTCTTCCAGGGAGGATCCTGGGTCAGGTCACAGTATGAGGTCCCTGCACTCGTGAACATCATCACAGCAGTGGTGGCAGAGAATACACAAACCATTCCCAGTCCTCTGCATCCTGCATGGCTATCTGCTGTCAATATAATGGATCACAACATCACAGAGAGCCATGCGAGGGGAGAAGAGCAGACGCAGATCCCTGAAGAGAAGTTGGATTCTGCCTGTTCAGGAAGTTCACCTTGGTAAGACTTGGGTAGTCCTGATGGGCCTACGGCCAGCCTTGGGGCACAGTGGGACACATAGGGCAGAAGGTACAAGCTGATAGGAAGAGTCTGAAGGTGACCCAGGGAGAGCACAGCATTCTGAGACCTTGAGGGGCTGGCTTTCAGGGGAGTCTGCAGAGTCCCCTGGAAGGAAGGACAAAGCCTCCCAGGCATTTTGGCAGGGGAAGAGCCACGGTGGGTACAAAAGTCATGGCTCTGAGGAAAGATTTCCTCTGGGAAGTCTAAGGGAAGTGGAAGGGAGGAGACCGTATTCAGAAACACTAGAAACAAGGAATGTAACCCCAAGAAGCCCTTCCTCATGGGCTACGAACTCAATTCCAGAGCAGTGCCAGGCTTAGAGGGACTATCACAGTGGTCCCTGCATGGCTGACAGCTTTGGTGGCGACTCTCCCATACAGACTACTAAAGCTTGGTTGTTTCAACCCACCAGCAAAGCTGTACCCCAGCTCTTTGTTTTATGCTTCCAGAGTGGAAAATTTCATATTTAGCTGTGAGTCACAAGTAGATACAGATTCCGCACACTAACTCCCAGGCAAGGGAGTTCCACGGCCCGGACTGAGTCAGGAAACGATGTGACAAGTGCTTGAGAAGAACAACTCCAAAGGGCGAGGCCTTCTGAGAAAGCCAACCTCAAGAAAAACATCTAACCCAACGTGGGTCACTTACTTCTTTCTGAAATAACTACTTCATCCCGGGTCAAATTTTATCCACAAGATACAATGAAAAGAAAATCAAGCATCACCACTAATGCTAATCCTGAAGTATTAATTAGTACTGTGTTTCCCAACTTAAGGACTTGAGCTAACTCAGAAGGATGATAGGCCTTGAGATGCATCAGACAACACTGGGTGGAAGACGAGAGTGAAGAGAGAATGGCAGGCCTGATTTGCCTTCTTTCTCATCACGTCTTCCCTTTCTCAGGCCTGGACGGAACCACTGCCAAAGGTTTCTGATCAAAGAAGCTGTCAGACATGGTTCTTTGGCTCTGAGACTTGCCTGCTCCTCTCACATTTGTGCATATTTGACGAGCATGCACATGTGCTTACCAGCAGAAAAATCAGCTAAGTGTTTCAGCTTCATTTCTTCAAAAAACAAAACAAAACGTGGAACTTGAAGCAGTCCAATTCCCATGATTCCACCTTGACTTTCCTACGGAAGCTCCACACATCAGAGAAAGCCTTTTCTTGCCAGGCCAGGCCAGGCCAGACCCCCAGAATTAATGGCTTCTTGCTTAGCTGAAGTTAAACTCAGCCCCTGGGACCAGTGGGTGGAAAGCAGGTGTGTGCTGTCTCTTTGAACACCCATTCACTTCCTGGCAACATCAAAAGCCCATCTTTCCAGGAACTGGTTTCTAGACTCTGCGAGACTGCTGCAGTGGTAGCTCAGAAGTGAATAAATACACACTTCTTCTTTCCCAACACACACACACACACACACACACACACACACACACACACACACCCTCTGGAATCCTAGTGCCCCAGCGCCTGACAGGCATCAGTCTAAGCCAGGTTCTGTGCGTGTTATGCAAACTGGAGGTCCAGACTAGTTCACTCCTACTGCACCAGCCTCACCCTGAGTGCCTACTCATCCGAGTCCCTTCACCACCCCTTCTTGGGATGCATCTGAAAGAGAAAGCACTGGTTGGAACTGCTATTTTTAAATTATTAAACTAATTTGCATAGCTAAATTGTAGATCTAAGGCTTTTATGAGTAGAGGAGTTAAGTGTCTGACACCATGCTTATGAAAACAAAGCTCTTAAGTTCCATTTTTGGTGTTCTGGGACAGCACAGAAATACGCACAAACACATATACCCCACTAGCGCTTCCTGTCTGTTCTCTGGGGACAGTTCCTCCAGTCTATTAAGGCCGAGTGGAAACAGGCTGGTCACAAGACTTGTAGGAACTACTGCTGAAATGGCCTGGCTAAGCTGCCTCGTGGACTTGGTGAAGCTGTCCACTCAGGAAAAGCGAACCACAGGGAGGTGGTCAAACTCTAAAGTCAAACAAGGTTTGTTCATCATAAATAACAGCCTGGCATTCTTTGGGGGTGGGGGCACACAGGCACACCAACAGGAAGACTGACAGTGTTTATGCTTAAGGACTAGATGCCCCTACCCTGGCACTGGGAAGAAGAAGAAGCCCAGAGTGACTGGTGTGATCAAAACAACAGCCAGACCTAAGGCTCCTATTGTGGAGGGACTCCACTGTGTTCTTTTGAAGATGAGAGCAAGAAGCCACCACACCCAGCACCCGCCTGGCTGGGAAAGCCAAGACATTTCCTAAAACGACAATGATCGCTTGTTCCCTGAAGCCAACAGCTTCCTACATCCACGGCCGCACCATTCAGGGTAAAGAGCCAACCCCTAAGGTCATCCCAGGATATAGCTCCACATTTGGGGTCACCAACTTCCCAATAAGAAAGCTCAGGATTCCAAGTTTCAGTTTCTGTTCAATAAATCTCCCCACCCCAAACTAACTAGTCTCAGGATTCCCTGATCTTCCTGAGAGACCACTTCCCCCAAACAACTTATTCAATGGAAACTGTGGTCAAGCCTCACTCACCATCCAGCCAGGACCGTCTTCACCAGCAGCTACGGAGTCTGGGATATCTGGAAACTTCCTTCCCTTTCTATCTCCTACCCTCCTAACCCCTAGGTCTCCCCTCCTCCACATAAAAAAAAAAAGACACATGGAAAGTCCAAATAATAAATAATTGCCCATAAGAAATAAATTAACACAGAGTTCTCTAGCAGGGAAGGGAAGGGAGAGAAAGGCCAGTAGGGCGGGCAGCGAGGGGCTCAGTCAGTCTCTTCCAGCCACGATTCCACCAGCTCTCACTCACAGCCTTGGCACCCACCCGCACAGCTGTCCAGCTGGGAAGGGAGCCCTCTGCAGACAGACACAGCGGAAAGGACAGAGACGAGTAATGCCCATTTTTCTCTCATGATTTTCTCCAAATTTTAAAACAAATGCGGCTCTGAAGACCAGTGACTTCAGTTAGCCAAGCCTTCTTTTTACCCAACTTAGAGGGCAACTTGTGATTTCAATGGCTCTACTCCCGGGCTCACCCTGACATTTATGCTAATAGTGGCCACTACACTCTGATTTCCATTTTAAAAAAAGATAAAATTCATTTTTTGTTTTCCCCCTCGGTTTCTCCCTCCCCTCCCATCTTCACCCCTGCTCTGTTGCACACGTGTACATACATATATAAGCATACACACTCAGAAACACACATACCTGGTCTGCTTCCTTCCCACCCCCTAAAATAACCCCATGTCACATGGGATCTCAATCTGCTCCCCCTGCCCACCCTTTTTTTTATCACTCACCCTCCCTCCCCTCCCCTTCCTAGGCCAAGCTAAGTTACCCAGTAAGGCAGCTTTCTTGGGAGAGAATGTTCCCAAAAGACAGAAATGGGATGCGAGCTTTCTAGAACTCAGATAGGTGGACAAGCAATACACAGCATAAGCAAGGCAGGAAGGAGGAGAGGCAGGTGGCCCTGCCCCTCCATCCCTGTCTATTTTGGGTCCCTGAATTCTCCCTATTGCTGCTCTGTTTTTATTTTTGTTTCCTTTGCCTCTTGTTAAACAGCAACAGAGCCCTGCCACCATGGTCAACCACTCTTATTTGAGCTTACTCTCTTCCCTCCTGCCAAGTGCTCTAATCTGAGAAAGCCCAGGTCACTGTCTTCCTGCCTGTGAGGCCACCTGCTGGGGGCCTCAAGTGAGGTGGAGAGGGACTCCCCAGCTATTTCCCAGTGACCTCTATCACATCGTCATCCTTATCCTCATCATCGTTGGAGCTGAATCCCACTTCGGCCACCTCGTGAGAGTCAAATGGAGGCACCTGGGACCGGAGGAGGCCACCAGCTGGGTAGCCCGCGTGTGGGGACACATAGCCTGGGTAGACAGACATGCCCCGCGAAAGGTTGCTGGGCAAGATGGGGGAAGGAAAAGGCGCAAACATCCTTGGCTCGGACAGGAGTGGCTGTGAGAATGGGAGTGAGTAGCTGGGGAGTATCCCTGGCACGGAGGGGTTGAGCATGAAGGAGGGGTTGCTGGCAGTGACTGAGGTAGCCGTGGAAGAGGAACTGACAGGGCCTGCTGGCACCACAGGGTCAGTAGTCACTGGAAACACCAGGCGGGCATCTGCCAGCAAATTGGACAGCTGGTAGTAGGAAGGGGTACTACCCATAAACAGGGAGTTCTCCCCAGCCTGGGAGGTGAAGGGGGGGGTGAGGTTATGATTTAAGGAGACGGGTGGCATGGCAAACCCGCCAGAGACTGGATACCCGTGTTCATACGGCTGCACGGGGGCTGGCAGATGGCCCTTCCTGGATCGCCGGCGAGTTGACTCCTGGGCAGCAGTTGGAGTGGCCAACTTTCGCTTGTGGCCCCTTATGTCCAGCACTGAGTGCCTGCCACCAACGGGTGGGCCAGTCACCAAGAGGGAACTGTTGAGGCAATGGGTCCCGAGTCGACGCTCAGTCCCAAGAGCTGTCACGGGAACAGCACTGTTGTCCATGAGTTGAGCCGGAGGGCCAGGCAGGGTGGCATTGGTGCTTGGGGAGCTCTGACAGGATTCCCGGGCAGCAGCTGCATCTGCGTACTGCTGGAGCTCACTGATGATTTCCGGGCTGTCGGGAGAGACAGGCCTGGTCAGCCCCTCAGGGTCAGGGGCCTTGGGTGATGAGGCACTGTGTCTGCCATTGCTTGTGGACTCTCGAGAAGACCCCTGCGAACCTACAGACAAAAGGCACGTCACTGAGAACCAAAATAGCAAGGGAGAGAAGTGAAGGAAATATTTTATCTTAAAAAACAAACAAAAAAAACCCCAAAGCGCCTCCTGTCCTCTGGTTTCCTACATTCTTATGGTTTGCTGTCCAATCTTCCCCAGTCACAAAGAGAGTAACCCTATGAGCCAGGAAACAAGTTCATCTATGCAAAAAGCATGGCGCTTCTCTGCACCCTAGTTTCCTCAACCTATAAAACTGCACACTAAAGAAACTCCTATGAGAGAATGGACATGAAGCACTAAGAGACCATTCTGTTTTGTTTTTTAAAGGCTCATTCCAAACCAGACTAAGGTTAGTGGAAAGTAAAAGGCACTGTACCTGAGGCAGCGATCCGACCATCTTCAGGGGCCTTTGGTTTGCCAGTCGCCCGCACAGCAAAGATTCTCCCATCACTGGTGCGGATGTACGTTCCTAAGAAGAGACAGGAAGAAGACTGTTAAACAGACACATGATACAGCCAACCCAGGGAAGCAAGGCACCAAGGATGGGAACAAGTTATGAAACTAAGTGTCATATTTTCTTCTCAAAATCCTTGAAAAAAGGAGTGGGGAGCTAGAAAATTATGGTCCCACTGACACTGACAGCAAGTCTGCCATGTACCAGGCCCTATCCCAGACACCGAGATACACAGGATAGAAAAAAATCTCCTGTCGCATGGAGTTTAAACTTCTAGCAATAGAATAGTAGGAAAGACTAACTGCAACAAAGGGAATAAATAGGACACAGTGAAAGAAAACAAACTGATACTTTATGTTCCCAAAAACTCTGGTCCAGGTCCTCCTCTTCAACTTAAGAGAAAAGAGCCTGATTGCCTCAGTATCCTTTCTGCCCTGGAAGAAATAATTCAAGATCTGCAATCTATTTCCACAAGACACCAATCTACCTCTCAGTCTTAGGAATGGTAAGTCAATCTCCTGGAATGTCAGGCTATTCCCTGGCCAGGGGTTGGTAAACCTTTTCTTAAAAGCAGAATGGATTTTTGGGCTTCATAAGCTTCAAGGTCTCCTTTGTGAATACTCAACCCTATTGCTGTAACATGAAAAGAGCTGGGTGTGGTTATGTTCCAATTAACATTTGACTTACAGACACCAAGAAGTAAACATAATATAACAGGTCCCAAATGTTGCTCTTTTGCTTTTTCTGGAAACCTTAGCTTGCACATTCAGTAACAGCCAGCAGGCTGGATATGGTCCCAATTCACTCTTCGCCAACCTTATCATACCTATTCCTCCTTTCTTTTTTTTTTTTTCAAAGATTTATTCATTTTATTACAGCCAGATATACACAGAGGAGGAGAGACAGAGAGGAAGATCTTCCATCCGATGATTCACTTCCCAAGTGAGCCGCAACGGGCCGATGCACGCCGATCCGAAGCCGGGAACCTGGAACCTCTTCCGGGTCTCCCACGTGAGTGCAGTGTCCCAATGCATTGGGCCGTCCTCAACTGCTTTCCCAGGCCACAAGCAGGGAGCTGGATGGGAAGTGGAGCTGCCGGGATTAGAACCGGCGCCCATATGGGATCCCGGGGCTTTCAAGGTGAGGACTTTGGCCGCTAGGCCGCGCCACCGGGCCCTATTGTTTCTTAACTCAAGCCAGATGCATTTGTTTTGCTTCCTAGCCCAATACTTTTTTTCTTTTAAACTTTCTTTCTCTGTTTAAGATTTATTTTTATTGGAAAGGCAGATATGTGGAGAGAAGAAGATACAGAGAAAAAGATTTTCTGTCTACTAGTTCACTTTCCAAGTGGTCACAATGGCTGGAGCCTTGCCAGGAGCCTGGAGCTTCTTTGAGGTTTCCCACATAGGTGCAGGGTCCCAAGGCCCTGGGCTGTCCTCTACTACTTTCCCAGACAACAAGCAGAGAGCTGGATGGGAAGTGGAGCAGCCAGGACATGAACTGGCAGCCATATGGGACTCCAGTGCATTCAAGGTGAGGACTTAAGCCACTAGGCTACTGCGCCAGTCCCCAAACCAATACTTTCAACCAAGGCAGGGCATGGACCCCAGACAGGTACTCACCTTTTGTCCCACGGATGATATGGATGCTCTCACCAGCATTAATTCTTGCCTGAACATCGGTGGAGCTGTTGAGCCCAGGAATAACAATATCTAGCAAAAAAAGAGATTAAACTTAGATGACATAGGGTCTAACTGAAGGAAGGAAAGAAAAAGAGAGGTCTCATATCCAGAATTGTTTCTCTTTGGCTTCCCTAAAGCCTTTCAGTGAAGCAGAGGATTTGAGAAGGTGAAGAAAGCAATTCTCCCCACAAAGGGCACTGGGAAGACAAGAATCTTTTTTTGAAATCTGATCAACTGCCCAATCAACTTCCCTTGATTTTACAACAAATTCAAGAGTTTTGATTTGGAAAAAGCTCTAGTCCAAATGTTATGACTATCTGTTGTCTCTCTTCCCTATACTATCACATCACTTCGGGCTCCAACAAAGACCCCCTCCTTTTTCTTGCAGACATTATCCTACACCTGGAGGAGAGTATTTTTCAAGAATCAGCTGAGTACTGAAGTACTGCAATGTCCAGTCACCAACCTCCTTATGTAAAACTGCACAAGTATTACATGTTAATAAAAATTCTACATAAAAATGTACAAGTGTTCTACGTTAACTATTTTAAATACCCAACCATGAAGAGAAGTGCAGGTTCCATGGTCTGCCATGGAGTGCAAATGCCAAAGCCGAGCCTCCTCAGAGGCTCAGACGGAGCAGTGGACAACACAATCAGGTGCACATGGAGGATATGGCAGTCTATCGGAACCTGCAGAGGATACCTGACATCACAACAGAGGACAGAACAAATCAACCAACTACTCCAGCCATGCGTTGGCAGTGAAAAACTGGGCAAACGGAGACTCTAAGATGGGCTAGGCTAATCAGTGGATTCTGCAGCAACTTCATCGTGCTTGGAATGGTGAGACTGGCAGCAATTCATAACCGTTGAACTATCAAAACCACTTGAGCAAGACCCTCGGAGCATGCCCCACATCGGGCACCTGAGATGGGTGGGAGGCTGGGTGGGGCTTCTCCCTTTATCTCCCTATTTACCCCAGATACAGAAAAAAAAGAGAATGTGGAACTAATAGTCTTACCCACTTTCCTGTAGCCCTTGAACCTTTGTGTCCTAAATTAACCATGTAAAGATTGTCAAAAATAAAGGGGAAAAAAAACATTTTAAATAATTTTACATACCAAACGTCAGCCAGAAAATAAGTTACAAAAAAGGTATTTTTTTCTTTTGACTCACTTTAATCTTTTCAAAAGATTTATTTACTTAAAAGCCAGGATGACAGAAAAAGCAAGCAAACACAGGCTTTCATCTGCTGGCTCATTCATTCCCTACAATAGCTGGGGCTGATCAGGCCATAGTCAGGAGGCCAGAACTCTAACTAGGTCTCTCATGTGGGTGGCAGGGACCCAAGTACTACAGTCATCACCTGTGGCCTTCCCAGGAACAATAGGAAGAAGCAGGATAGGAAGTGAGGGAAAGCAGAACTTGAACTAGTGTTCTCATGTGGGTTTCAAGTGTCACAGGTGGTGGTTTAACCCATTTTTTTTTTAAACATGAGCTTGCATTATATTCATCCTCAACAAAAAAAAAAGTCAAAGAATTTTCATTAAAATTTATGTACTATGAGCATTTCTGAATAACAAGATGGAAAACAAGACCATGAAATGCATTCTTTCCCCATCACTGATTTACAGAATGAAACTGATGGGTAGATGGGCTGCCCATATCTACTACTGCTCACTTATGCTCATCCACAAACTGATAAAGAAGGAAGCAAGTAATGATTCAGGTCTCACAATTGCATGAGTAATGGCTGTCCTCCTACAACCTCTGAGAACTTCCAAACCAACACTGTATTCCAGGTACCTTTTCAGAATCTTGCATTAGTTAATCATAAAAATTTGGTTCCATATTATACTTCAGATATGTCACCAGAATGCAAATCCTCAAGATCTGGGATTGCTATCTTTGTATTTCTATCTATAGTGTCAAGCACTATAAGGTCAGGAACATAAAACATGTTTAGTAAATACCTCTGGGATGAATAAAGTTACTTAACACAGGATCACACAGTGGATCAAAACTCAGGAGTTCCTCACCCGTTGTGGTGACCACCTTCTGCACAAGGACTCCCGCACGTTGCAAGTAGTTGATGGGGAAATTCATGGATGGATTTGTGCTGGAGGTAGAGCTTACACTGCCTCCCAGTGGGACATGCCGGGGCATCATGGGGATGGGAGTGGACTGGACAGGACGAACACTGGCCACAGGCTTTTCATCACCCTTCAGTGTCGGCTGCCTATGAGAAAAAGACAAGCATACTACTAACAGAGTGAAGTAGGAAGGCTGCAGAGCCTCTCCAGAGTGCTCCGTAGTACATTGCCAATGACCACGGAGAAGAATCAGAAGACCATGCAGTGTAGTCAAAATGAGACTAGTGGCAGGAATGAGATGAGAGAGACAGAGAAAGTAGAGTATCAGACATGTGGAGAACAACACTTTTTGAGTCATGCGTGGCAGCATCTCTCCTCTAGAACATGGATGAGAGGAAGTCAGGAAGATGCAAAGGTACAGTATGGAGGGAATTTTCCTCAGATCATAGTAAATACATTGAGGATTGGTGGGAAGAATTTTCCCTATTCACCAAGGAAAAAAGTGCTGTGTTGATGTCATATGTGTAGGTGACCCTGAGACTGATTTTCAGCCATTCCCTTTCCCTTCTCATTGAAACCTCACAACCCCATAACCACTGTAGGTATCTCTCTGTTCTAAACAGAACCTCCTGGCTACTGTTTGGGCAGTTCTACAGAGTGTCTGCTAGTCAGGATCACTACAAAAATCATGCACTAGGCAGCATACCAAATGGCAGAGTCAGAGTCAGCCAGAGCACTGGCTACGTGTTTCTTGTTGGCAGCACACCAAAATGTTACCCATCACCAATGAGATATTCTTCACTGATGGATGTTGGTGCTTTAAAATAATGCCATAATGTTGTAAATGGTTGGAAATATTATGTTGGGACTTTTAATTGATTGGAATGATACTCTGCCGGCTCTACCTTCAGACCAGAGATGGTCTCACCAAGAAACCGTTGAACTTACCAGGACAATAAGATGCTGGACTTTATGCTTGGTAAATACCTCAAATAAAAGAATGTCAAATGAATTTGAACTATAGAAATGCAACAAGGTGGAGCAATCCACTGTGGGGGGAGGGTTTTGGGAGGGGCGGGGGGAATCCCAGTGCATAAAAAAATGTATCACATAATGCAATGTAATTAGTTTTTAAAAAAGGAAATATGGCTGTTATAGCTGGGGCTAGGCCAGGCTGAAGCTAGGTGTCAGGAGCCCCTTTCGGGTCTCCCACATGGGTAGTATAAGCCAAAACACTTGGGCCATCACCTGTTGATTTTCCTTGGCCATTAGTAGGAAACTAATCAGAAGAGAAAAAGCTGGGACATGAACAGGAGCCCCAGTGAGATGTCAGCATTGCAGGTGGTGACTTTACTTCTAATGCCACAATGTTAGCCATTGAAGAATTTTTTTCTGTAAAAACCGCTATCTAGGCCTTGCAAATAAACTTCTAGCTTTTACACACACACACACACACACACACACACACACCTATGGTGTATAAGCTTTCTGAAATTTGTATCTTTCACCTCTGTGGTCAGGAAAAAGGACACCTTGAGCTGGAATGGTCTTCCTCATCCATTTGAATACAGGCTGACACATGAAAGTTGTTAGAGTTGATCCTCACAACCACTCAGTCACATTGCTCTTGGGCTACGGTCTCTTGGCCTTTGTACTAGTCTCTGAAAATTCCCAGGTTCCCAAATAGATCAGGCATCACAGGTCTGGGGCCCATTTCCTCAATGTCTTCCCAGGGTAGCTGGAAGGAGTTAGAAATCCTTATTAGATGTACCTGGTATTCCTCATAAGCTCAAAAGACACAAGGGAAACAGGAACTCAGTCCAAGTTTCATACTAGGCAGTGGCCTGGGCTAGGAATATGGGTTGTTAAGACTGTCCACAAGTACCTAGACAGGACAAGGCATCAGCAGGACTGTGGTGCAGTTCATCAAGTGCTGTGAGCAGCTCTTGACTCCACAGGGTCAGAGCTGGGACAGACACAGCTCAGAGCCCCACCTGGACCATATGTCACATCTTCCTTCCACATGGCTTTTCTCTCGTGGTCTACAGGTTTAGGATACTTTTGCTATTCTACACGAAAAAAAGGCCCAGACAAGAGAAAAAAAAGAAACAGATGATAGAATCTTAGAAAATGACAGAGATGTAAAGTCTAGACTTCAAAAAAGACAGTGTCTTCAATTTACTACACAAAAGGTTGCAAATTTACTCACTTAAAATCAGGATCTTATATAAAATCTTACATGGTTTTATTTCCTTAGAACCTCACTAAGCAAAGTTTCTCTTATATAAGAATCTTTTTAAAAAGGATTAAATCTATTCCCCTTTGTTTTATTTATTTTTAAAGATTTATTTAATTTTGTTGGAAACGCAGCTTTACAGAGAGATGCAGATACAAAGATCTTTGTTGGCTGGTTCACTCCTCAGGTGGCAGCAATGGCCTGAGTTTAGTCTTTCTGAAACCACGAACCTGGAGCTTTTTTCTGGATCTCCCACATAGGGTAGGGTCCCAAGGCTTTGGGTCATCCTCTACTGCTTTCCCAGGCCACAAGCAGGGAGCTGGATGGGAAATGGAATAGCCAGGCCACGAACTGGCAGCCATATGGGATCCCCGCATTCGCAAAGTGAGGATTTAGCCACTGAGCCATCACATTGGGCCCTAAATCTATTCCCCTTTAATAAAAGAATTATCTGTAATTTAGGTAAGTAATTTACAAAATAGGCATACCAATCTTACAGCTGATCTGGTGAAGTGGGAGGGCGAGGGTTGTGAGGTGGTTTGTCTTGAAATGAAAAATGACATTAAACAGAGATCAAGGTTCTGTAAAATTCTCACTTAGCAGTTGGCTTCCATCATGTACATACTTAAAACCCATCTAAAAGTTGTACTAAGAGATATTTTGCTTGGGATCATAGCACACAGAATGAAATTCCAAGAGCAGAATTACCTGTGATCCAGGACCCGGAGAGAACACAGCCTGCATCTTGAACTTCACTGAAAAGTGAGGTCTAGGGCCATGGTGCAAGGGGTAGATTGCAACTGTGTGGAAAGGCTGGGCCTCTGTGTTTTGGGAAATGGCCCCTGTATCCACCCTGATGCCACTCCTGCCATCCCCACCCAGGAGTCCAGAGGGCTCCCCTGAGTCACAAAGCCATCAGCTCATTCTTCAAACCAGGGCAGTCCAGAATCAGAGTCTTAAAAGCCCAAGGCTATGGAACCGCTAGAACAGAACCTGTTAGTTCACAACGGCCAAAGAGCAGTTGTAGGCTCTCTTCCCTACATACAAAAGGAACCAGATGAGAGGCTTCTGAGCCAGGTGCAGCAGCAGATCCTGCCCTGTCAGTGACTCACCAGTTTCTCTGACTGAAGGCAGGGATGCTAGTCAGGCTCTGGTCGCTGGCGGGGTAATACTGAGCATATGATGGGCGCGTGTAGGGGACTGATGTGCGTTTGTCTTCCTCATAGCTTTTCTTTGCTGCTTTTTTCTCAGCCTTGGTCAGCTTGTGATCCTTTCGGTTGAGGAGCAATGACTCATGCTCGAAAGGCTCCTGGGGACACAGAAGGGAACTGACTTAATTAGTGGTCTTTGTGCCAGCATGACTGATGCACAAGTCTTATTTTAAAACCCAAAAATGGCTGGCTGTGTCCAGAACCAGTAAGAGCCTGCTCAGAGACACACAGGCAGGTTTACTGGCCATCTGTCAAGAGCATGACTCACAGCTCTAACCATGTACCAGTTTTAGACACTTGAGCTGCCTTCCATATTGAAGGAACGGGGATCGCATCAAATGAACAAACTACATTTCAGAACTTTCCCCTTCTCTTTCTGCTACAAGAATTCACACTGGTCAAACTGATGCACATGGCTGAACTTAGCACTCCTAGGATAGAGATGAAGGATGGAAGAAAGCAGGTGGCGGCGGGAAGGAGAGCTTTGTGAGGGAAGGACAAGAAACACTAGAGTCTAAGCCATCTGCATAAATCATGATTCAAGTAAAGGAAGCAAGCTTGCTGAACAAGCCTAGCAGAGAAAGCCATGCCAGGGACTACACATATACTAGGTTCTTACCTTGGTGATAAGGTGAGGGTACTTCAGGCAGGCAAGTTGCAGGACTGATTCCTTAACCCCCTTCACATTTAAGGATGTTTGGGGAGCTGGCTCCTTCTCAACAAAATGCAGTAGATTTTCTACTTCCTTCCGGGTGAAGTTCAGCATTGGATTTAGATCATCCACCACCCGATCTGGAAAGGAGAAGACACTGAGAAGGTTGGCTGATGGCAAAGAAGACTGGAAACACAAAGCGACAAAGGTCAGCAGAGAAATGGGAGGCTGAAAGTGGCAGAACTGTCACTAATACCAAAAAGTCAACCTACATCTGAAAGTCCAAGGCCAGGCATGAGGCTCGGGTGAAATGGAAGCATCACATAAGAGAGATACACAAGCAGCTTGGCTCTTATTGCCAAAGCTACCTTCAACAGGCAGGGTTACCTTTTCTGCAACTATTTAAAGCAGAAGGAGATGGGAGAAACTGCTAGATTCTTAATGATCCAAAGTCTATCTGTGACCTCACATCCTGCCTGTCCTCTCCCATCCTTGCTTTTATATATATATATATAAACGATTTATTTATTTTTATGACAAAGTCAGATACACAGAGAGGAAGAGAGACAGAGAGGAAGATCTTCTGTCCACTGATTCACTCCCCAAGTGACCACAACAACTGGTGCTGTGCTGATCCAAAGTCAGGAGCCAGAAACTTCCTCCAGGTCTCCCACACGGGTGCAGGGTCCCAAGGCTTTGGGCCGTCCTCTCCTGCTTTCCCAGGCCACAAGCAGGGAGCTGGATGGGAAGTGGAGCTGCCGAGATTAGAACCGGCGCCCATATGGGATCCCGGCACAAAGTGAGGACTTTAGCTGCTAGGCCACGGTGCCGGGCCCAAATATTTTACTTTTATTAGAAAGTCAGATACACAGAGAGGAGGAGAGACAGAGGAAGATCTTCCATCTGTTGATTTGCTCCCCAAGCAGCCGCCACAGCCAGAACTAAGCTGATCTGGAGCCAGGAGCCAGGAGCTTCTTCTGGGTTCTCCCACGCTGGTGCAGGGTGTCAAGGCTTTGGGCCATCCTTGACTGCTTTCCCAGGCTACAAGCAGGGAGCCGGATGGGAAGCAGGGTGGCTGGGATTAGACCCGGTGCCCATATGGGATTCCAGCACATGCAAGATGAGGACTTTAGCCATTAGGCTCACATGCCGGGCCTGAGAGTGGCCTTTTTGATGTACCTCCCCTGAGGCTGGAAGATGGCCCACCTGACATGCCCTGCTTGGAAATCTGACGGTCATAGATCTTCTTCTCAAGGGTATAGTCAGCCACAAGGCGATAGATGTGACATGGCTTCTTCTGGCCATATCGGTAGACCCGACACACAGCCTGGGCATCATGGCAAGGGTTCCAGGAAGCATCGAACACCACCACTCGGTTGGCACCAATCAGATTGACACCCAAGCAGCCAGCCCTTCAAAACACAAGTCCAAAATTACAAAGAGATGGTTTTCAGATCTGTTCTGCTCTCTGTAACTCCTACCCTAGTAACATTCCCCTTCCCTTGTGAGCACAACAAATTTGAGGATTTTGCTGTTCTGCCTGAGAAGCATTTAAGAAATGTGCCTTGCAATTAAACATAGAAGTAGCTACAACACATAAGGAAAAGTCACTCTTCAGTCTTCTGTACAAAGGACCCCAGGCCTGTTGCTGTGGCATAGCACGTTAAGCTTCTTCCTTTGGTATTCACATAACATATAGGTGCAGGCTTGAGATCCAGATGTACTACTTCCAATCCAGCTCCCTGCTAATGGCCTGGGAAAGCAGAGGAAGATGACCCAAGTGTACCCATGGGGGAGATCAGGAAAAAGCTCCTGGTTCCTCCGGCTGCTGACCTGCCCAGCTATAGCCACTGCAGCACTTGGGGAATGAGCTAGTGGATCGAAGCTCTTGTTTCTCCTTCTCTCTCTATAACTGTGCCCTTCAAATATAAATACACACATATATATGCACCATCCTCTGCTGCCTTCCCAGGAGCATAGAGAGCCAGGTTGGAAGTGGAGCAGCTGGAACTCAAACCGATGTCCATATGGAATGCTATGTGATGCTGGCATTGCAGGTGGCAGCCTTACCCGCTTTGCAACAACACTGGTCCCAGTGAATGAGAACTTTTACACTGATATTTCCAATGTTTTTAGTCTAACTGCTTAAGAGAATGTTGGTTCATTCATACCCTGCAAAGGGCCTTCTGACAGCAGAGGCAAAACATTCTTCAAGCTGCTTGGCACAACACAATTCCATCAGCTTTTTATACAGTAATAGTGCTCCTTCTGCTATTTAAAGAACTTCCACAGTCATCACATAGTCTAAGCTTCAGAACACTCTTGAGAAAACATAATCAGGATCATTTTTAATAAAGGTCGCAAAAAAGTTTGACACCATTATGATTTCCTTCTAATACAACTTCTTTGGGGGGTCCTTCTCTGACCTCAAAGACAAGTTACAGACCATAGCACTCTTTTGGATAGAACACGGATGAGTTGTGGGTTACTTCACAGTGGTCAATTATCTGGACACATCCCCCTGACCTCCCTTCTCAGACTTCACTCACCTCGTAGAGAGAAGGAACAGCCAGGTGGTAAGGTTGCTGGGATCATTGAACTGATTAATAAGCCGCTCCCTTTCAAAGGCAGGGGTACTACCATCCAGTCCTAAGAAGAAAGAAAAATCAGAGTAATTACTTTGGTGAGGGCACAAAGTAGGCCCTCATATCAGGTTGTTTCTAAATACTTACTGATTTATTTGAGAGGGAGAGAGCTCCCATCTGTTGGTTTATTCTTTAAATGCCTATAACAGCCAGGAAAGAGTGGGGCCAAAGCTAGAAGTCAGGGAACTCAATTCAGGTCTCCACATGGGTGGCAAGGAACCAATTATTCGAGCCATTACTACTGCCTTTCAAAGTCCTCATTTTCGGGAAGCTGGAATACCACAGGTACTCTGGCAAAGATGTGGGCATCTTAACTGTCGGTCCCATTTTTTGGGGAAAATAATGTTTATTTGAGGCAGAGAGATGGAGGGGAGATGGGGAGGAGTGTTAACATAATAAAGCAGGGCCAGTATTGTGAAACAGTAGGTTAAACCACTGCTTGTGACATTAGCATCCCATATGAGCAGCAGCCAACTTCCACTGCTCTGCTTCCAATCACGTCCTTGCTAATGCATCTGGGAAAGTAGGGGAAGATGGCCCAAGTACTCAGGCCCTGCCACCCATATGGGAGACTCAGAGTTCAGGCTCCCAGCTGCCTATTGGCCCAGTCCCAACTGTTGTGGTCATTTTGGAAGGGAACCAACAGATCAATTGGTCTGTCTGCCTCTATATCTCTTTGTCACTCTGTATTTCAAGTAAATAAGTAAACTTTTAATGAAAATAAACAAAAACACAAACACAAACAAAATAAAGCAAACAGAGATGAAGCAGTGCTTAGATTGCATCCCCTAGACAACATCTATGGTAGCTACAGTTTGCAAATATTACAGGACCAGAATTGCTGCATAGTAGGTAAAGCTGACACCTGCCACATCAGCACCAGTTTGAGTCCCGGCTGCTCACTTCCAATCCAGCTCCCTGTTAATACACCTGGGAAAGTGGTAGAAGATAGTCCAAGTATTTGGGCCCCTGCACCCACATGGGAGACCTGGAAGAAGCTCCTGACCTCAGACTGGCCAACTCTGGCTGTTGTGGCTATTTCGGGAATGAACCAGCAGGTGAAAGATCTCTAACACTACCTTCCAAATACATATACTTTTATTTGAAATATGTACAGGCCAGTTCTCCACCTGTGGTGCCAGCATCCCTTATAGGTACCAGTTTGTATCCCAGCTGCTCCACTTCTGATTCAGCTCCCTGCAGTAGAGGTCTCAAGCTCTTGGGACTCTGTATCCAAATGGGAGACCTGGAAAAAGCTCCTGGTTCCTGGATTTGGATTGTTCAGCTCTAGTTGTTGTATTCATGTGGGAAGTAAAACAACAAATGGAAGGTCTCTGTTTCTCTTTCTCTCTGTAAATCTGCTTTTCCAATAAAAAAAAAATACATTTCTTAAAAAATCTTTTAAAAAAACGATCTGGAGGAGGATGCTTCTGGCTTCAAAAAAATTATTTTTTGAAAAGATTTGTTTATTTTTATTGGAAAGGCAGATATACAGAGAGAAAGATCTTCCATTCATTGGTTTACTCCTCAAGTGGCCACAATGGCTGAAACTGAGCCGATCTGAAGCCAGGAGCCTGGAGCTTCTTCCAGGTTTCCCACGTGGGTGCAGGATCCCAAGGCTTTGGGCCATCCTCTCCTGCCTTCCCAGGATACAAATAAGGAGCTGGACAGGAAGCAGAGCAGCCAGGACACAAACCAGCACCTATATGGGATCCTGGCAGATGCAAGGCAAGGATTTAGGTACTAGGCTGTTGCCCTGGGCTGTTCAAACTCCTTTCTAAAGAGAAAACAAAACAAAATTGGATGGCAGTATTGTTTTAATACAGAAGCAATCATTTAATAGCCTGGTACTGGGGTTCTCAATCAGAACCTTAACCTGCTTTTTCTACTTGATTTCCCACAATTTCCAAGTACAGTTTACCACTTAGTGGGCCACCTCACAGTAACAAGCTACGAAGTCAGGGCTTGTGCTGGAGGTTTCCTAGCCATGCCCTGAGCCTCACCTGTGAAAAAAATAAATAAATAAAAGAAGAAAGGAAAAAAAATTTTATGCATTTGAAAGGTAGGGTTAGAGAATTTGAGAAAATGAGTCAACCACAATGGCAGGGGTCTGTGCTGGGCCAGGCCAAAGCCAGAAGCTTCATCTGGATCTCCCACATCAGTTCAGTGGACAACTTGTGCTGCTTTCCCTGTCGTATCAGCAGGGATGTGAATTGGAACTGCAGCAGCCTAGACCTTGTGCTTCTCCACATCCCCTACCTTCGTCAAGGCCCCCAGCTCACTATATAGCCATATCCTCAACAGCTGGATCTTAGTATCTCCCCGATTCTTAGCCAGTCACAACTATTCCTATGCATTTGATGGGAATTAATTAGGAGAAAAGAAAGAAGGCCTTGCTAAGACAAAGACGATGTGAACTCACGGAAGTAGCTGACATTGCGAACCCACTTCTGTGCTCCTTGTCCCTCGGCACCAGACAGACAGGGCACTTCTCGTTTCCCTAAGAACTCCTCGATGAGCGCCAAGGTGGAAAGGCTCTGGCTAAAAGGGAGAACATGTGGTTGAGATGACTCCCAGGTCAAAAGGAACCTCGTTCCCAATGCCCGCACTCTTGTGTATCCTTCTTACAGTGGGAGCTCCCACAACCTATTCCCCATAAGAGATAACCATACCAAGAACAAACAAGGGTACTTTTACCTAGTTATAAAGGGAGCAGGGTCATCCACATTTACCATAACACTTTACTGAAAATTTTCTCCATTTTCTTCATTTTTTACTCTTTCATTAAAAAATTATGTTGCTTAGCTTAATGCACAATAACAGATAGCATTCAGCATTCAAAACTAATGCTGCATGAATGTACACTACATGTACATTACATTACATCTGATTATGGGCTTCTGCCATTCAAGAGATCTTATTAAGGAGTCAGCATCATTGCACTGTTTCTAAGACAAATAGACAGCCAGTATCCTCAGAAATGATCTGTAAAATCAGGGGAACATTAGGTTGTGCCCAGGCAGCTACTGCTGGGCTCTCAAAATATGTCCCACGTGGAAGCCTTCATTGTGAGGTTCTCAAGTCAGGCTCCTGCACTGGGCTCTCTCAGGGTATAATATGATCAGAATAAGGGCAAAGCAATCTACTTTATGTCTGTTTGTGGGGGAAGCAGGGCCCTAATGAGATTCAAAGCCATAGTCAGAGATCATGACTTGGGAACAAATCACATTCCTTATTTGGCCTTATTAAAGATCAGCGAGGAATATAAGAATAGAGCTGGCCAGCAAATATTTTGTGTAAAGGGTCAAATAGCAAATATTTAGGTTCTAGAGATCATATATATATATATATATATACATACACATATATATTTTAAACAAAAAACCAAAAAAAAAAAAAAAAACATAAAAACAAACCCTGTACAAAGGTAAAAACTATTCTTAATTTTCAGGCTAAACAAACACAGGTCAGCCAAATTTGGCCTGGGCCACAATTCTGAAGAATCATACTATGAGTTCCGGTGTTGGCTGAGCTCTAAATTGCAGAAATCACATTGGGTAAAGAAAGAAACCCCAAGAGACATGAAATGCAAGGTCCTCATGAAAAGTGCTTGGCTACAGAGGTTGGTATGGTCCATGCCACTCTTTACCATCAACACACAGCCTTAGGTGGGAATTTTTCCTCCTACCTGAACACAAGGATCTTGTCCCCAAGCTTTACACTTTCCTCAATCAAGTGGAAAAGGAGTACCATCTTGGGAGAGTTCTCTAAAACTCCAGTTTGGTAATTAGTCAGAAGGTCCTTGGCCTGTAATAAACAAACCAGGCAGTTTGGAGCAGATCAGGTACCCAGATCACCAGAAACAAAACTCTGCTTCCCAAGCACCTGGCTACCTATACAATCTTCTGCAGAGACCCTGGCAGTGCAGTGCAGGGTGCACTTCCACCCTTTGCCCAGTGGGACCTGCAAGTCCCTCAGCAGTTTATAGCTACTGACTCACCCATTCATATGTAACGATGTTGCTGCCTCGCTCCTGGAAAGGGTTGAAGCCAACCCCCTGTAGGAACTTGCTATTGGTTGCCTCTCCCATAGTGGAAGCCAAAGTGTTGTCTTCCCCCTTGACTTTTGTTCCCTGGGGCGGGCAGCGGGCACTGGTCCCTGCAGAGCTAAGCTCTTCCACATCCAGGTCTTGTTCACTGGCCAGGCTCTCCTTCTGCAGAGCTTCATACAGCACATCTGGGTGATTCCAGATCTGAGGTTCAGGAAGAGCAGAGGGGCATAGGACAAGAGAATACTCCACGGGTGACTCGTTCTGGAAATACACACTTGCTCAAATACACACCCTCACCCCAATGCTACACATCGCTACAGCAAGAATTAAAGTATCTGTGACCTCTTCACGAAGAACCTGCATATTTTCTTTCACTTTTAGTACTCACCACCACAGTACATGAATAGGAAAGGGGCAATGCCAGTGTGTTTGGTACTTAATTAAAAAGGCTATTTTCAAAAGCCTCGTATTCTTATTCAAATAAGAATGTTTTAGTTCCACTGTGTGGCTACAGTTAGCTACTATATGAAATGCAAAACAAGACTAATTTCTTCCTTTAGATAAAATGTGTCTGACTCATAAGTGATTACTCACACGCCATTGCAGAGACTGCCTATCAAGAGCTGAGAACTCCCAGGGGAAGGATGCACTGAAGCATCACAGACAATGCTGACTTCAGTTTCCTGGCTCTGCCTCGGTCTGTGGCTACAAAAGTTTTCAAGTCCCTCCTGGCCCCTACACGCCTCTTTAGCTGACTTATTAAAACAGCAATGAGGGCCTGGGATGGTAGCCTGGTGGCTAAAGTCCTCACCTTGCATGTACTGGGATCCCATATGGGTGCTGGTTCATATCTCAAATGCTCCACTTCCCGTTCAGCTCCCTGCTTGTGGCCTGGGAAAGGAGTTGAGGATAGCCCAAAGCCTTGGGACTCTGCACCTACATGGGAGACCTGCAAAAAGCTCCTGGCTTCAGATCAACCTAGCTCTACCACTGCGGCCACCTGAGGAATGAACCATTAGATGGAAGATTCTTCTCTCCATCTCTCCTCTCTGTAACTATGACTTTCCAATAAAAAAAAAAAAATTAATAAAAAATAAAACAGCTGTCAGCCAGGAACAGTAGCTAATAGGTCTGCTTAGAGCAGTTAGAAAAAAAAAAAAGTTAAAGCAACAAGTCCCTCAGTAATAAGATGAAAGATCTCAATTTAACTAAGAGAGTCAAATGCAAGGTACTCCTCAAACTTTGTCTAAGTCTTGTACTATTTGGATCCCAATTACACTAGCAGTCATTCAAAACACTGTCCCGCAATATTCTTCTATCATCTTCTTTTTACAAGTGAAAAAAAAAAAGTCAAAAAGAAAGCAAATTCTCAAATTTGGTGGAACTCTGGCCCGTTACATTACACCTATGAATGGCACTGCCATCAATGTGTGGCACACCAACTTACATCTCTCCTTGGAGCCCCCAGACCCTGTGCAGTGAACTGAGGTGGCCTCCTCCCTTTATTTTTCCTTTATCAAACACTGTCAACAAGGTAATGCACTGGGAACCCCGTACATTCTTGGTCTCCATCTCAGTCTTCCCTGAGATGCCCCCACATACCTTGCAGCACACGCAGAAAGCTTTGAGAGGGTTCAGGCCCAGCCAGCCACTGTTGCCACAATCCCGGAATCGGTCCATGAACTGTGTGTACAAGTCTCGCTGGATCTTGGAGAGCCGTACTAGGATCACATTCTCTTCCTTGGCAGGGAGATGAATCTTCAGCACAGTGTGACCTCTCCTACAGGGCAGAGATTAGAAGTGGCAAGGCCTAGTGACCAGGAGAGGTCACTGCAGGATAAACATGGACTCTCATGGCCCTGCAACACCACTCTCTCCAGGATCTCCATGCGCAACAATGCAGAGTGGTTCACAGACCAGAGGAAGAAGTCAACTGTAAAGATGGAAACACAAGCAGAGAGCAGTGACCTATGCCAGGTCATAACTGACTAGAAGATTTCCAGGTTCTTAGAAAGTTGCCTCTCTGACACATATACCATCTCTACATGTGCCATCAGAATAAGCAAAAGGGATATGAGTGCCTCTGACTGGCCTAAGTTCCATCTACTGCAACACTGAGTTAGGCTGCTGGAACCACCAGCTCTACTCTCCCCAAGGGCAGCAGAATACCAGCTCTCTTGTTTCTCTCAGTAAATAAGTCTGGTACCCAAAACTTTGAAGATAGCTTGAAAGAAGCACTTATAAGCCAGTTTCAGATAACAAAAACAACAAATCTATCATCTACTAGTTATTCACACACAAAAGTACGCTTTACCACTGCTGCACTAGGAAGGGGCCCTCCAACTACAACATCTCACCCTTCACCACAGCCTTGCATGCTCACTACACCAGGGCCTTCTGTGGCTCACCTTTGCACAAAGCCTTCTAGCAGGCTATGCAGCACATGGCTCCGGTACCGCATGAGACGAACATCCTGAGGTGTGCTGTCGATACATTGCCCATTCAGGATGGGACGTTCAAACATGTTGCTGAATTCCTGCCGTGTGCCGAGGAAGTCTGGGCGTACAAAATCCACCATGCACCAATACTCGATGAGGTTGTTCTGCAGGGGGTACCCAGTCAGAACCACCCGACGGCGAGAGCGAATGTTCTTCAGAGCCTGTGAGGTGCTGGCCTGGCAGTTTTTGATGCGGTGTCCCTCGTCACAGATCACCACATCAGGGCCAGGACGGCATAAGGCCTTTTCAAACTCTAGGGAGGGAAGAGGATCCGTAGTCAGAGGGTGAGAGAGCCTGTTCTTAGTCAATAATATGAGAAGTAGGGGTGCACCCTGGAGGAGACAGAAGAAATGAAGCAAGCAGGAAAGAGTCAGCCCCCAATGATGAAAGGGAGCCAGCCAGCCATGCTCTGTGCATTGTTGTGATGCTAACCTGGCTGCTGACTCTTGCAATAAAAAATCCCATTTACCCATACCTTTCTTTTCTTTTATTCTTTAACTGATAGTAAAACTGACCTTCATTCCTAGAGTTTACACCAACTAGGCAGAAGAGGGAGGGAATTTACAGAGCGCCAGCTGAGGACTAAAATGTGAAACCCAACAGGAGTTAACTCAGACACCAGTGGACTTTTATCATTGGTTGCAGCTTGGCTCCACCTTAAGGCTGACTGGTAAGAGCCAATTAAAGGACAAAGTAATCGCACAGTTACTTACCACTCAGCTAAACTGCAAATTCATCTCAACTCTACTATAAAAGCAAACCTAGAACAAATATGCTATCATTCAGAGGCGGAAGATGTTCAGCCTAGGCTGTATAACGGCCACAAAACTCCTTTGTCTGACTCTACTAAAACAAATGCAGACAAGACTCAAAATTCAATAAATCTACAGAAGGCTAATTTTGAAGCTGATCATGTTATATAGTCTGTGAATGATGTTACAAATACCCAAATAGCCTTTGGCATAAAGAAAAGTTTCCATTCTTGAAGCTCTATAAAAGGAAATGGGCTCTAAGTTCTTAAAAATTTATTTCTGCTGAGGCATTGTGCACTGCAAATTGAGGTGCCACCATTTGTTTGTCCGTTGGTTTATTTAATTAAAAAATTGTTTTTATTGGAAAGTAGGATATAAAGAGAAGAGGAGAAACAGAGAGGAAGATCTTTCATCTGATGATTTACTCCCTAAGTGGCCACAATGGCCAGAGCTGAACCGATCTGAAGCAGGATTAGGAGCTTCTTCTAGGTCTCCCACGCAGGTGCAGGGTTTCAAGGCTTTGGGCCATCCTCGATTGCTTTCCCAGGCCACAAGCAGGTAGTAGGATGGGAAGCAGGTCCAACGGGACACAAACTGGCGCCCATATGGGATCCCAACGTGTATAAGCTAAGGACTTTAGCCATTAAGCTACCATGCTGTGCCTGAGCTGCCACCTTTTTTTTTTTAATTCATTTTATTACAGCCAGATATACACAGAGGAGGAGAGACAGAGAGGAAGATCTTCCGTCCGATGATTCACTCCCCAAGTGAGCCGCAACGGGCCGATGCGCGCCGATCTGAAGCCGGGAACCAGGAACCTCCTCCAGGTCTCCCACGCGGGTGCAGTGTCCCAATGCATTGGGCCGTCCTCAACTGCTTTCCCAGGCCACAAGCAGGGAGCTGGATGGGAAGTGGAGCTGCCGGGACTAGAACCGGCGCCCATATGGGATCCCGGGGCTTTCAAGGCGAGGACTTTAGCCGCTAGGCCACGCCACCGGGCCCGAGTTGCCACCTTTTACACCAGCATACGACAGAAACATTCTGCTCTACTGCCAATTCAGCTTCCTGCTAATGTCCGTGGGAAAGCAGAAGATGGCCCAAGTTCTAGGACCCTTATCATCTTTATGGGAGACTGTTGGATGTGTCCCTGGCTCTTGGCTTCAGTCTAGTCTAGCTACTGCTTTTGCAGCCATTTGGAGGAATGAACCAATTGATGAAAGATTGATACCTCCTCTGCCTCTGCCCCAGATAACTATACTTTTCAATCTAAAAAAATAAATAAATAAATAAAATATAGATGACCTGACCTAGCCACGGCTGCACTGCAGAAAAGCAATCAGCATCTCTCGAGAGCCATGGAACTCATTATACCCAGTATGGCGATCTGGGTTTCCGATACAGGACAGCAGATCACAGTAATAATGCACTTCACATTTGACTACGTGTTATCAACAGATACTATTTCTTTTATCCTAAAAAACTTCTGAGAGTTACTCCTGGGATGAGCTGCCCACCTCTCCGAAATTCCTGCTGGCGATCCTCCTCATCCAGATCAATGATGACTGGGTGAGAGCGTTTCTTGGACTTCTTCGGTCTGCTTGTGGCAAAGGATTTCTTCAGAGTGAGGAGTCTGTACATTTCATATCCCATCAGAAGCACCCCACCCTCGGACACCCAATCAGCCATCACTTTAGCACGAGATGCCATCGTCCTGCAAGAGTGAACAGAGAAAATTGTGTAAGATGTGAACTATGTCTCAACAAAGTTTTTTAAGTGAACAAAGATAAAAGTATTATTGCTTCTGCAGTTCTTCAAGTAAAATTCCTCACAATTAAAGTCATGTTGATATACATTTAGGCTCCTCATTCCCAAAGATTTCACATGGTCCAAGCACAGGGCTGTCCAACTACCCAAGGACTTGCCTAGCCATCCTAGACACTAACTGCAATGAGGATGGACTAGATTGCTGGTGATGGTCAAAACAAGAATCATTGTAACTCACTGGCAGAAAGCAGAGAAAATAGCAATTCCCTTAGATGATAATCAAGGTTCAAGGGAATATTTCAAGTGATTCCTATGACAAACACATGGGAATAGCACATGGAAGGGTAACTTTCTGCACTTAACCCACCCAGGATTCAGTGACTAAAGAGCCAAAGATAAGCAGTAAAGGGGCAAGAGCTGTAGAGACCAGATGACCCTCAGTACAACCATGCTACTCTTAAACAGCTGAGCCCTTGAAACCACATGCATTGCTGCATGTGGAATAAAACAGTCCTGAAATCCAAGAGAGAACAAGTGACACACGGCAGAGACAGAGATAGCGCGTATCTCCCGCTGATACACCTTCCATTTAAATGCCTCTGATAGCTGGGGCTGGGCAAGAACCATGATGCAGCCCATGTCTCCCACCTGCGTGACAGGAGCTCATTTACTGGAACCATCACCACTGCCTCCTAGGGTCAATGTTCATAGGACATTGGCATCAGAAGCCAGGAATGGAACCAAGGTATTCTGATGCAGAACACAGCTGTCCTGGGGCTGGAACAATGGCTCCATTGGCTAATTTTCCACCCCCAAAAGCTGGCATCCATTATGGGTGCAGGTTCATATCTTGGCTGTTCCGCTTCTCATCCAGTTCCCTTTTTGTAGCCTGGGAAAGCAGTAGAGAATGGCCCAAAACCTTGGGACTCTGCACCAATGTGGGAGTCCCAGAAGATCCTGGCTTCAGATCGGCTCAGTTGCAGCCATTGTGGCCATTTGGAGAGTGAACCAGCAGATGGAAGATCAAATCTGCCTTTCCAATGAAAATAATCAGCTTTTTAAAAAATATTTGCCATTCTTATTGTAAAGTTAGATTCACAGAGAGAAGCAGAGGCAGAAAGATCCTCTCCCTGCTGGTTCACTCCCACACAGGTGCAGGGTCCCAAGGCTTTGGGGAGTTCTTGACTGCTTTCCCAGACCACAAGCAGGGAGCTGGATGGAAGTGGAGCAGCCAGAATATGAATCAGTGCCCATATGGGAGCCTGGCACATGCAAGGCACACATTATAGCCACAGGCTACCACGCCAGACCCAAAAATAATTAATCTTTTTTAAAAAAGATTTTTAAGATTTTATTTATTTTTTAAGAATTATTTTTATTGGAAAGGCAGAGGAAGAGAGGAAGAGAGACAGAGAGGAAGATCTTCCATCTGTTGATTCACTCCCCAAGTGACCACAATGGCCGGTGCTGTGCTGATCTGGAGCCAGGAGCCAGGAGCTTCTTCCTCCAGGTTTCCCACAAGGGTACAGGGTCCCAACACTTTGGGCCGTCCTCAACTGTTTTCCCAGGCTGCAAGCAGGGAGCTGGATGGGAAGCAAGGCCATAGGGATTAAAACCGCACCCATATAGGATCCTGGCATGTTCAAGGCAAGGACTTTAGCCACTAGACTATTGCACCTGGCTGCAAAAATAATATTAAAAAAAAATTCAGCTGTCTTAGCCAGTAGGGTAACTTCCCGCTCTTAATGTTTTATGTGTGAACAAATATTGCAAAAGGCAGCCTCCACAGAAAATACACTTTACCTTTTTAATTAGCCAGGCCAAGAAAAGAAAACACTACAAGAATAGGTAACCTGGACCAAGAAATAGCTTTAGAGCTTTGGAAATCAAGTTGACTTGATAAATGGAAACATAAATAACTTTAATTAAATCCAAAACAAGGTTTATACCTTGCAAGGTTTTGGAAGCTGGGGCTGGTATTGTGGCACAGAGGATAAGAAACCACCACTTGTGATGCTAGCAGGCCACATGGAGAGCACCGGTTCAAGTCCTGCCTGCTGGGCTTCTGATCCAGCTCCTTGCTAATGTTAATGTAAAACAGCGGAAGATGGCCCAAGTGCTTTGGCCTCTGTCATCCAGATGGAGTCTTGATTCCTGGCTTCCACCTAACTCATCCAATGGCTATTGCAGCCATTAGGGAAATGAATCAGTGGATGAAAGATCTCCCTCTTTATTTCTGTCTCTATCACTCTACTTTTCAAATAAATTAAATAAATCTTTGGGTCCGGCGTGATGGCGTAGTGGTTAAGATCCTTGCCTTGAATGCCCCAGGATCCCATATGGGTGCCGGTTCTAATCCTGGCAGCTCCACTTCCCATCCAGCTCCCTGCTTGTTGCCTGGGAAAGCAGTCGAGGACGGCCCAAAGCTTTGGGACCCTGCACCCACATGGGAGACCCGGAAGAGGCTCCTGGCTTTGGCTCAGCACCGGCCGTTGTGGCCACTTGGGGAGTGAATCATCGGACGGAAGATCTTCTCTCTGCCTCTCCTCTCTGTATATTTGGCTTTCCAATAAAAATAAATAAAAATCTTAAAAATAAAAATAAATCTTTAAAGCAGTTCTGGAAGTTTTACCATTGAAGGCTACCTATATAGATGGGTATTATATCTACTATTGTACGGTGGGTTAAGCAACTGCTAGGGACACTCATATCCCATATCAGAGGGCCTGGGGTTGAGTCCCACTTCTAGCTCTAATCCAGCTTCATGCTAAAGTGCCCGGGAAGGAACAGATGATGGCCCAAGTACTTGGGTTCCTGTCACTTATATGGGAGAGCCAATGGCACTCCTGGCTCCTGATTTTGGCCCGGCCAAGCCCTAGCTGAAAGCATTTGGGGAGGGAATCAGAAGATGTCATTTGTCTTTCAAATAAAACAATCTTTTAAAGGAAAAAAAAAAGGAAAAAAGCCAACTGTAATTCAGTGCTTAAAAGAAGAGAGTAATGGTTACGTTTCTATGAGAAATGCAGAAATTACAAAATTAGAAGATAGAAGGCTTCATTCTGTCATGTTGAAGTTCTATTACTGTACACATGGGGTAAAGTGTAACCATATGCAATGATTCTTCAAGGTTCAAAAGCACCCTAAATCATTAACGAAAGAAACTTCCCATGCTACCAAACTGGCTTACTAAAAACCTACATAGAGAAATTAACAAAAAGAAAGAAAGAAAGAAAGAAAGAAAGAAAGAAAGAAAGAAAGAAAGAAAGAAAGAAAGAAAGAAAGAAAGAAAGAAAGGAAGGAAGGAAGGAAGGAAGGAAGGAAGGAAGGAAGGAAGGAAGGAAGAAAGAAAAGCAAAGTGGAATACATCAAGAAGCTAAGGAGTCTGGGGATAATCATTCAGACAACTGGACAATTAGATCCCAGAGAGTAACCTAAGAGGAAAGGGGCAGAGAGAACAGGGCAGGCCACCTACTTGTGCTCATCATTCAAGATGTGAATTTTAAAAAATCGAGGCTGTATTTCTTCAGGCTTGTTGTCAGCTGGAAGGGCTTCAGGAGGGGGGAGCCACATGTTGAACTCTGCCAGCCAGTTTTGAAGAGTATTAACCTGTCAGAAGGCCAGAGAGAGAGAGGGAGAGACAGAGAGAGAGAAAGAATATTAAGGAACAATGTTGACACCTGAGCTCTTCCAACTGGCTGGTGCTCAGCAAAGGGACGAAGGGACGAAAAGGATGAACTGCAACCTGCCCCAGAACCCTTACCGGCACAATGGCAAGGACTGTTTTGGCTGGCGTGTGGCGGAAGAGAACATCGATGAAGGAGATAACTTGCAAAGTCTTCCCCAGGCCCATGCTGTGGGCCAGGATACAGCCAAAGCCACTACTGGTCTTAAATCTCTCCAACGACTCCACTAGGTTATCGTACAGGAATCGGATTCCACCAATCTGACAAGCAAGAAACACATACACACGTCAGAGGGACTGGCAAAGACCTGGGCTCTAACTTACTCAGTATGCAATTCCTCAGAATTAAGTGGAAAAAAGGTATCATAACGGATAGTTGGTGTGGACAGCCATGGAAGTTTCCCAGCACCCTGACTGGTTTATTGGCTGGTGAGAATATTCTTAGAAAAAAACACAGAAAAGCATTCACCAAGTATACATTTCCCTCTGATGTAAGAATCTACTGCACCAAACTGCTGACAAGTTCTTCACTAAGTCTTAAGAAACACCGCCTCGGGCCCGGCGGCATGGCCTAGCGGCTAAAGTCCTCGCCTTGAAAGCCCCGGGATCCCATATGGGCGCCGGTTCTAATCCCGGCAGCTCCACTTCCCATCCAGCTCCCTGCTTGTGGCCTGGGAAAGCAGTTGAGGACGGCCCAATGCATTGGGACCCTGCACCCGTGTGGGAGACCCAGAAGAGGTTCCAGGTTCCCGGCTTCGGATCGGCGCGCATCGGCCCGTTGCGGCTCACTTGGGGAGTAAATCATCGGAAGGAAGATCTTCCTCTCTGTCTCTCCTCCTCTGTGTATATCTGGCTGTAATAAAATGAATAAATCTTTAAAAAAAAAAAAAAGAAACACCGCCTCCCAGCAACCCACTACGTAAAGAGTTCTGCTATTAGAGTTCTTCTTAAAATAAAAAAAAGAAAAAGATCTACTGATTTGAACTATAGAGTTACAAAGATACAACGAGACAGGGAGATACAGACACACAGAGCGACAGACACACACAGAGAGTCGTTAATCTTCTATCTGTTGGTTCACTCCTCAGATGTGTATAACAACTGGTGCTGGTCCAGGCTGAAGCCAGGAACTTCATCTGGGTCTTCCATGTCTGCAGCAGGACCATTTTCTGCTGCTTTTCCTAGGCTGTTAGAAGGCAGTGGGTTCAGAAATGGAGCAGCCTGGACAAGAACTGGCACCTACATGGGACGTCAGCGTCACAGGCAGCAACTTTACTTGCTATACCATAAATGTCAGCCCCTGTTATTTGAGTTCCTAAGCTCAATCAGCTTCCTCCATCTTCACTGAACTTTAACTCACTGGTCCTGCTTCCAGGTTCCGGATGAACACCAACGACTCAGCTCCCTTCTATCAGAAAGTCCCCGACTTCTGACTTTCACCTCTTCCCGGCATCTATCCCTTCTAATCAAAGCACCGCTCTCCAGGGAGCACCTTGAGCAGTCCTACTGACCTCAAAGTGTAAGGTTTAGATTATTAGGCTAAGAGACCCAGAACCTTCTACACTGTAGGTCAAACTTTTTTTCCCACCTCAGAAATTTATGAGGAATTGGGAAGCACAATAGGTTAATTAACCTCCTGTGGCAACAGCATCCAATATGGGCACTGGCTTGAGTCCTGGCTGCTCCAGTCACAATCCAGTTCCTTGCTAATGTGCCTGGGAAAAGTGAAGGATGACCCCAAGAGTGTCAGACACTGCCATCCATTTGGGTGACCTGGATAGAGTTTAAAGCTCCAGGCCAAGGCAGCCACGACCAGTGTGAACCAACAGACGGAAGCTATCCTGCTCTACCCCTCCACCTGCCCAACTAGAATTCTGCCTTTCTAAAGAAACAAAAATAAATATATGTATTTTTGAAAAAAACTTTCAATTTGTTTTAGTATCAAATAAATATTTCACATGTTGTAATGCTGATAACCACGAGTAGGCAATGCACATAGCAAGGAAATGGAAAGGAAGACAGGAGAGTTCAGAATTGCTGTACCTGATGAGGTTTCACGGCCCGGGCCAACTGAGGGGCCAGGAAGACATTCTCCTCCTCTGGAGGGTGGTTCAGGTTGACAAGGACCCGTCCAAGAGCATCATGCTGGTTTAAAACATCATTCACATGGGTGCCCCCCTTCTCCTCTTCCTCATCCTCCTCACTGACAGACTCACTGCTGTCCACGATGTGCAGAGTGTCCTCCTCACCAGAGCTCAATTCAATCACCTCTGGGACAGTAAGAAATCACAAAAGAAAAACAAAAGCCCAAGGGGCAGGGGTAATTTAGGGTTCGCCACAGCAGAAGAATATAGAAACAGAGTGCAAATATCATTGATTATAAAAATCTTGTTGCTCTCTTCCAGCTTTTAGACCAGGAGAAAGCTCACATTCACCAGATTCAGACACTTATCAGTCAGACTTTATCCAAGTAAGCAAGGACTGCACTACTTTCAAAGACATGGTCACGCGTTCGGGATAAACACAGGGTCAGGACAAAGAGAAGGCAACCCTGGCTCGATCTTACCGTCTCGACTGCTTTTTTCATCCTCACTGCCGCTGCTACTGTCCAAACAAATGACTTCCTGGGCCAAGACTCGAGGAGGCAGTTGAGGACCATCACTTGCTCTTAAGACAATTTCCTCTAGGCGGGGAAAAAAAGATGGAAAGGCAAATCAGAACCAAAGTTAGCTCCAACCTATTTAATAGAATGATTTCCCACCCAAAAGGGAATCTGCTGCTGCTCTCATAGGGAGCATACACTAGGAAGACAAGCAGAGGTTCTCAAATCGTTACTCCTCCCAAAGACCCTTGCTGCTTCTAACTTCCTCCATTCATCTGATCCTTAGAGGAGGTTCTTAATCCCATGGCCTATCTAGATCCAAAGTTATAGGGAGAAATCTGCACAAAATCAGTTGGAGGAACATACTGCTGTCATCTTGACTTTTTAAATGTAGTTCTTCTGTGTGCTTAACAAGTGGAAGGCCTCTAAAGGAGTCCTCAGGGGCTGCCACTCTATTCCAGGTCTGTCTGTGACCACTGGGTCTGCTGAGGCCCATCTCCCTCCAGAACACAGGACCTTTGCTGCCTCTTCCGCTTCTTACCAGGGAGTAACTCCAGGGGAACCGTGGGAATGGGAGGTGCATAATCTTTTCTCTGCTGTTCCAGACGTTTCCTTCTTTCCAACTCTTCCTGCTGTGCTGCTTTGGTAACTGGCTCCAACTGATCCTCCCGGAGAAGTTTTCTAAATGTTTAGAGGAAGAGAAAGTAGTTCTCTTGAGATTTGGTAAAGCAAAACTTTTAAACAAGGCAAACTAGAGAGGGAAATTACCATTACTGAGCTTAGAGAACTAAGGGGGTAAGGGAAGTGAGTACTTCAGCCCCACCAAACCCACTCAATCAGGAAAGTATACAGTAAGAAAAAGAGAGACACAAAGATTTCAAACTCTACTGGCTCTGGGCTAACACATTTCCCATATATACTCTTAAATATTTGGTTAATTAATTTTTTGAAAGGAAGAGAGGAACAGAGAAAGAGATCTTCCATCTGCTGGGTTACTCCCTAAAGGCCTGCAACAGTCAAGGTTGGGTCAGGCCCAAGACAGGAGTTGGGCACTCAAACTGGGTCTCCTACGTGGATGATGGGATCCAACCACTTGAGCCATCATCCATTGCTTCCCAGGGTGTACACTAACAGGAAACTAAATCAAGAGCAGAGCCAGGATCAAACCCAGCCACTCTGACACATCACGCGTCTCCTGAGCAGGGTCTTAACCACTAGGACAAACACCTGCCCCTACTTTCATATTATTCAACTTCCTGTTGGATGCCCATGTTGACTTGTCTCTGCACGTAACACACCGAAAGTAAAATAATAATTATAAGTCATAAGGAAGAAAAGCAGTATTAAAAAGTAGTTATGTGGGAAAGTAGGATATAGGGCTTCTACATCCTTATTCTCAAACATAAAGCATTAAGTTTGAGTTCTTGTGTTTTTTATTTTAAAAGTAGAGGTGGCAGGAACAAAAAGATAACCATTTGTCTCCTTTGATTGGCACAAGTTTGTTTCTGGTAGAGTGACGGACTGCTGAGGATTTTAAAGTTAAAGAAGTTAACATTTACTCAGATTTTAGCTCAAGGAAGCCCTGCTTTGGGCAGATGGAAAGATCAATTTTTATTTTTCCTCATTCTGAGGCATGAGGAAATAGAAAGGAAGAAACAAAGCCCAGTGCAGAAAAGCACCTTGAGCTTTCAGCCAGGGTGTGTTGGAGTTAAGGTTCCAGCAGGGTCAAGACCTCTCCATAAATCTTCCCTGTACTCTCTGACAGCCCAGGCCCAAGGGTCCTGCACTGCATCTCCACCACAGAGGGGCACAGGACTGGCCCTTTTTCTCCTTGGGAGATGGAGCTCTTTTGCACAAGCCAGTGCTTCTGCCACCAACAGACTTACGATGGAGTTGATACCACACTCATTCTCCATTCCCTCTTCCCCAGAATGCAGCTCACCGTATATTTCTCCTCATGTGGGAGGGCTTCTGGGATCTCTTCTTTTTGGGGTCCTCGGAGGCTGGGATCTTGCCTTGGTGGCACCTAAGCTGCTCTGAAGGCTCAGACTGAGATGAGGTAGTTGAGGCGCACCGTGGCGGCCGCTGCCCATCTTCCCCCAGCTGGGCATGCTCAGGATCACACATGCCTTCCAGAGATGGGTCTGAAGGGAAAAAAAAAGAAAGAAAAAAAGTGCTTTTACTGGGGTGGGGGTCAGGGAATGGGTTGTGATGCCAAACACATCTAGTTCAAACATCAACTCAACAACTCACTAGCTGGTAATCTAGGGCAATCTACTTACATCTTGTTGAACTTCAGTGGATATATCTACAAAGGGAGGGTAGTGATACCACAATTCAGAGCTGCTGTGACAAGTAAACTGTGTGCATGTCTAAAATCAAATGTGACCCACAGTCAATGCCAATCAGTCATGTTTCCCACCTAGCTTAGCTTCACTAAAATCAGAGTGAATGGGGTTCTAGGCCTCAGAATGCCCAGGAGAAGAGTATCTGAGTAGCTGGCATTCAAATACAGCTCACACTTCCTTGTGTGACTTTAAGCCAGTCTTTTCACCTCTTTCATCCACAGAGAGAATCCTCCTACCATGTTTTAAAACATTCACTCAACTTGCCAATCATTTGATGAGGGCTTACAGTAGGGTAAGCACTGTCCTAGATGCTCTAAGAGATATTTGTCAAAAGACTCCTTCCCTGTAAAGCGTTTCTATTTCAGGGGACAGGGCAGGTATAAAAACAGACATCATGTGTAAGGCACACTAAATAACACAGAATAGGCAGGTCAACAGACGTAAAGAATTTAAAGACTTAAGGCATGATTTTTGCAGCCAGAGATAATTAACTAAGAATAACTGTTAGTCACAGAAATATGATAGACAAAACTTTATGCAGTAATAAGTCAGGAATTATAGATGGGAAAATGCAAGTAAGGCTTTGAAAGATAAGCAGAATATCTGAGGGCAATTCCTCAGAGGAGATGGGGGGAGAGATTTATGGCAGAGGAATCAGGATTTGCAGCACCAAACACCAGGAAAGACTGGAGTTAGAGTAAGAATATCCACGCACACAGGCCTCTTCACAGCCTACTGATGTATCCCAGTCCACTAAAGTCCCCCAGATACAGGCATTGCACAACCAAGAGCTCTTTCCCAAAAGTAAGAGGAATTAAAAACTAGAACAGATATGCCAAAACTGAAGTGTTCTTGGCAATAGCAGTTGGCTCTCAGCAGTAAAAACCCAAGTGGTTTGTGTTTTTTGATGGCTTTTTGTTTGCTTTAACTGAACTACAGATTTTATTTTGCTTTCATCATTCTTCTACCAAGGCCTTTTTCTGTAATAGGAACTCATCCGGAATACTATTTGTCTTATCCCCTTAATGCAGTTTAAATAATGGCAGTCTATTCCTCTCTCTCATGACCCTGACAGTTTTTCTAAAGTCTAAAACACCTGCGATGGGTCAGATGTTTTCTAAATTGTCCTCCAATTTGGATTTCTCTGAAGTTTTCTCATGACTAGACTGGGCTAAGTTTTTCTGGGAGAGACATCACAGACATGAAGTGTCCTTCTTATTACATCAAGGTACCTGCTATCAACATTACTTACACACTGTGATTATTTGGTTAACGTGGTATCTTCATGGCTTCTCCACTGTAAATCACCATGTTTTCCTTTTCATATTCATTAGAGGCAAACTGCTAAGCCCAGCTCACATTCAGAGGGAAGAGAATTAAGTTCCACTTCCTAGAATATAGTATTCTAACGGTAGTTCTTTATTTAGCTCTGTTTTTACATTTATAATTTGGAATTTGCCTGTAAAGAATGTATGTCCTACTTATTTATTCTAAGATCATTTTATACTAGTCTGGACTTAGTGTTTACAGAATGAGAAATATTTAAATCTGAAGGCTTTGATAAAGAGGGGACATTGATGTAAGTATTTTGAGTGAACCAGTTAGTTTCTGTCCCTGAGCCAAAAGAAAGACGGACCATGGGTCATCACCCGCTGCACTAAGCCATCACTAACAAATCACAATTGAGCTGTTTTACCAGTCAGTGTCTAAGTCAAGGAATCAGGAATGGTGCAGATATCCTGTTACTGAGCATTTTCTATGTAGTTTCATATGGCCTCCTCCTTGCCCTGTTCACTTCAGGTTTCTATGGTTTCTTCCTTTCTTATTGATGCCAGATTCTAGAATGCCATGGAGTAGGAAACAAGTGATTCCTAAGACATAAAAAAGTATAAGGGTTAAGTCAGACACTAGGGCCAGACTGTTCAGGTGTGAGTTCCAGGTTTGCTCCTATTATACCTTTCTATCCATAAATTATGAAAAAATAGCAGGGGTTAGTGCTGTGGCATAGGAGGCAAAGACACCACCTATAATGCCAGCATCTGATATGCACACTGCTTCAGGACTGGGCTGCTCCACTTCCATCTTAGCTCCCTGCTAACGTGCGTGGGAAAGCAGTGAGAGATGCGCAGGTGTTTGGGCTCTTTCAGCCATTTCGGAGACCCAGAAGAAGCTCCTGGCTCCTAGTTTGTGTATGGCCCAGCCCAGGTGGTTGATGCCATTTGGGGAGTAAACCAGCAGATAGAAGACATATCTTTGTGTCTCTTTTCATATATATTTCAAAAAACATAGAATCCATAAATCTTTCTTTTAAAAAAAATTTATTTTCACTGGAAAGATTTAGAGAAGAATAGACAGGAAGATCTGTCCGCTGGTTTACAACTCAAGTGGCCACAACAGCTGGAGCTGAGACAATCCAAAGCCAGAAGCCTCTTCCGAGTTACCCACGCAAGTAGAGAGTCTCAAGGCCTTTGGCTGCCCTTGACTGCCTTCCCAGTTGTAAGTAGGGAGGTGGAAGGGAAGTGGAGCATACCAGGATACGAACCAGAATCCATCTGGGGATCTGGTACATGCAAGGTGAGGACTAATAGCACCTTCCCTGGCCCACATATCAAGAGAAACTGGAGAGTTCAGGAAAGCTTTGCTTTTTGAAGATGAATGAGGGAATTGCCCAGGAGGGCATGAGTCAAAGAATGCTCATAGTGGGACAATGCCACATTAAAAGATGCTCAAGAAGTTGAAATGCTGCTCTATTATCAACAGATCTGCAGTAGGCCTTTCAGAAAAGGCCTCCTGAAGAGAGCAAAGTGCAAGGTGGCAAGAAACATTAGGCGTGCAGTAGAAACCTCAACTCAGGGACAGGTGCTACTGCTCAGACAAAGCAAGATACCACTGCTTGTGTGTTCAGCCAGACAGGAGAACTAAAAAAGAAGATTCAGGGTCTGGCACGGTAGTCTAGCAGCTAGTCTTGCCTTGTACACACCAGGATCCCATATGGGTGCCTGTTCCAGTACCAGCAGCCTGGCTTCTGATCCAGCTCCCTGCTTGTGGCCTAGGAAAGCAGTTGAGGATGGCTCCAAGCCTTTGGTCCCTGCACTCATGTGGGAGACCTGGAAGAAGCTCTGGGCTCCTGGCTTCAGACTGGTTCAGCTCTAGCCGTTGTGGCTGCTTGGAGAGTGAAACAATGGATGGAAGATATTCCTCTCTGTCTCTCCTCTTCTCTGTATATCTGACTTTCCAATTAAAAAGAAAAAAAGATTCAAAGTAGAGAACACTGCGTGATAAACTGCTCTCCCAAATTCACTACTCACTTTTTAAAAAACATCTATTTTTATTTGAAAGGTAGATTTATAGAGAGGAGAGACAGAAGAACGATCTTTCATCTGCTGGTTCATTCCCCAAATGGCTACAGCGGAGTTGATCCAAAGCCAGGAACCAGGATTCTCCTCTGTGTCTCCCAAGTAGGTGCAGGGTTCCAAAGCTGTGAACCATCCTCTACTGTTTTCACAGGCCACAACCAGGGAGGTGGATGACAAATGGAACAGTTAAGACATGAGCCAGCACCCAATAGGATGCACTTGAAGGGGGAAGGATTAGCCAACTGAGCCATTGCACTGGGCCTAACAACAAGATTTTTCATCTGCTGGTTCACTCCCCAATGGTCACAATAGCTGGAGTTGGGCTGCTCTGAAGCCAAGAGCCTGGAGTTTCTTCTGGGTCTCTCACTTTGGTACAGAGGCCAAAGCACTTGGGCCATTTTCTACTGCCTTCCCATAAGCATTAACAGGGAGCTGGACTGGAAATGGAGCAACTAAAACTGGAACTGCTGCCCAAATGGGATGCCAGCACTGCAGTCAGAGGTTTAACCTACTATATCACGGCATAGGCCCCCACTACCATCTTAAAACAGTCCTAATTTCTGGCTGAAATACTACAAGATGAAGACCTACTAATTCTGTTTTCTTTGAATATAACTACCATTCCTTCAAGCACCACCGCTCCTCCCAAAAGCTAACATTTTCACAAGTACTGCTGTCACCTTCTTCCTTCTAATTCACAGCCTGAGTTCCTTCCTCCTAAAAGAAGTGGCCATCAAATTCTAGCTTTTAAACAAATAACTGCTGAAAAGCGGATTCCCAAGAAGGGTATCTGTTGCTACCACCCCTGCAGCTTGTACTACACACTAACTACACTGGGGGCTGGAATGGCCCATTTCCACATCATGTTTTGCTAGGTCCTGTGGTCTATGTGAACTTTGAAATTCTCCCTGTCCTTTTAATTTTGTTATGTTTCTATTTCACAAGCAAATTCATTGAGCAACCAGTTGGAAGAACAGCTGGAAGGAAGGAAGGTTAGAAAGCAGGCAGAGGGCCCAGTATGATGGCTCAGTGCCTAAAATCCTCTCCTTGCATGCACCAAGATCACATATGGGAGCCGGTTAGTGTCCCGGCTGCTCTACTTCCCATCCAGCTCTCTGTTTGTGGCCTGGAAATGCAACAGAGGATGACTCAAAGCTTTGGGACCCTGCACCCAAGTGGGAGACCCGGAAGAAGCTCCTGGCTTTGGATCAGCTCAGTTCTGGTCATTGCAGCCACTTGGGGGAGTGAACCAGCAGATGAAAGAGCTTTCTCTCTGTATCTCCTCTCTGTAAATCTCATTCTAATAAAAAGAAAAGAAAAAGAAAGAAAGCAGGCAGAGAGGACAGAGTTAGTGTAAGAAGGACAAATAAACCTTGAAGCGGTAGATCAGAGGTTTGAAATTGATCTGTCTCAGGGTGTCAACTGTTTTATTTCCTTGTTCTGTCTTCTCAAAGAGTAAAACAACTGTAGTTTTCAACATCTCAGACAAATCTACCATCAAACACTCATTCCAAGTTATGAGGTCTGGCTGTGAACTCCTGTAACTAGCATAGGAATAAAAGTCAAATGCAGTAGCAATTTTTAAAATTATCAGTCATAGAGCCGATGTGGTTGCAAAGCATGCTAATCCCCTGCCTGCTGCACCAGCATTATATAAGCAGTAGTTTCAGTTCCAGCTGCTCCACTTCTGATCCAGCTCCCGGCTAATAGCCTGGGACAGCATCAGAGCATGGCTAAAGCCTTGGCCCTCTGAACCCACACGGGACACCTGGAAGAAGTTTCTGGATCCCAGCTTCAAACCAGCATAGCTTTGCCATTGAAAGCATTTGTGGGAATGAACCAACACATGGAACAGTTCTCTCTCACTTTCTTGCTGTAACTTTTTCAAATCAAAATAAATAAACCTTTAAAAAAATGATCCGATACAGAATTTTTGTTTAAACTTGGTTCAGACATAGGTTCCCTCCTTTTATGGAGGATACAGGTCTGTATTAGCTCCTTAGCAACCAACATCCTTGAATGAACCCTTGTCTTTGGCTTCAAAAACTAATTCTTGCTTGTTAAAGAGCTTAATTTACACATGTATTCATATTTACAGCTCACTGGTATGCAAGACAGCATTTTACAAGTGTGTCATTATTTCCAGTCTGTGGGCTGGCCTGCAGTGCCAGTATCCCATTTGGGTACTCAGTCTCAGATCTAGCTCCCTACTAATGTGCCTAGCAAAGCAATGACAGATGGCCCAAGTCCTTGAATCCCTACACCCAAGTGGGAGGCCCGGAGGAAGCTCCTGGCCCCTGCCTTCAGGCTTGGCCCAGTCCCAGCTGTTGCAGTCATTTAGAGAATGAAAAAGCAGATGAATGACTTCTCTGTGTCTCTCAAACTAAAAAAAAAAAAAAATTTTCTCTAAGATGAAACTTTACAGTGTTTTGTACCTTCTGACTACTAAACCATGCAAATTCATGACTTAAACAAAATAATTTAACTTTCAAAAAGTTGTCCAGATTCCATAATATAACTCACCAAACAACCACTGATATAAAAGAGGAGAAAATGTGTGCTTTGACAGATAACTAATGTAAATTAGTATTGGTCAAGCTTGCGAGTTAATTACTATTAACTGCCCTCATTCAGATCATAGAGGCAGATCTGGGTGTAAATACCCCTGAACTTTCTCCTTCACGTGAGTCAGTTGTGAGCAGTAATCATCAGTTATATAAGCACCAAAGAACACTTACATAAGCTCCTTGGGAATGAGTTATGAACACCACCACCACAAATCTGACTGAGCAAACAGTAGTTCTCCAAAAAGAAAAACTTACACAGCTCAATGAGGGTACTAGCACAAAGCTCAAGGGAAGTATCTTGCAGCTTCAGGTTCACTCCCTAATTCCCGCAGCAGCAAGGAGCCAGGAACTCCAGGTGTCCCCTGTGGATGGGAGGGGCTCGAGCACCAGAACCATCATTCGCTCCCTCTCAAGGTGTGTGATGGCAAGAAACCGCCTTGGATGCGGAGGTGGGACTCAAATCCAGGTACCCTGATTAGGATGTGGGTATCTATTAAACTATGGCCTAATCCATTAGGTGTCATGGACCTGTTCAATGGATGACTAAGAAATGGCCCTATTTTTCTTTTTGATTTATTTGTGGTAACATACCACAGCTGAAGTAATAAGCAGAGTTTTAATGTCCAGGGATCAACACACTTTTTCTGTAAAGCACCAGATAGTATTTAGGCTATACGGTCTCTGCCACAGCCACTGCCATTGCAACTCAAAACCATACATAAATAAGCAAAAGAAAAAGAACACAGAACAAGAGTTGATTCTCCCAAAGCTTGCTTTCTACAACACAGCTTCTCTGTAGATGCTTACCATTTTTCTTTACCATTCAGAAAAAAAAAAAAAAATCGCATCCTTGTCTTATCTCATGTCTAATAAGATTTTTTTTTAAAGATTTATTTTATTTGGGCCCAGCACACCAGCCTAGTGGCTAAAGTCCTTGCTTGCATGCACCAGGACCCCATTCAGCACCGGTTCTTATCCTAGCTGCTCCACTTTCCATCCAGCTCCTTGCTTGTGGTCTGGGAAAGCAGTCAAGGACTGCCCAAAACCTGCGGACCCTGCACCTGCATGGAGACCCAAAGAATGCTCCTGGCTTTAAATAAGCTTAACTCCAGCCATTGCAGCCACTTGGAGAGTAAAAAAGCAGATGGAAAATCTTTCTGTTTCACCTTCTCTCTGGAAATCTGGCTTTGAAATAAAAATGAATAAAATTTTTTAAAATTCATTTTATTTTTATTTGGAAGGTAAATTTACAAAAAGAAGGAGAGACTGAGAGAGAAAGGTCTTCCATCTGCTGGTTCACTCCCTGAATGGCCAATGGATTGAGCTGAACAAATCCAAAGCCAGGAGCCAGGAGCCTCTTCTGGGTCTCGTATGTGGGTGTAAGGGCCCAAGGACTTGGGGTATATCATCTATTGCTTTCCCAGGCCACAAGGAAGAGCTGGAGGGTAAGCAGACTATCCCAGGCACAAACCAGTGCCAATATGGGATCCCAGTGTGTGCAGGAGGATGAGCCTGTTGAGCTACCATGCCAGCTCCTAATCATGGAGTCTCACCTTACAGAGTATATTTAAACATGCCATTCAACTTCCCTCCATACCATTGCTGCTACCTGGTCTGGAGCTCAGCTTCACTGTCTCACTGACTTCTGATTGGCTCTCCCTCCAATCCACACTGTAGAAAGTGAGCTTTCATTCACCCAGAATTTTCCCTCCTGCCCTGAGGATAAAATTCCAAAAGTTTAAGTTCTTTTCTAAAACCTTTTCTTTTTTTTTTTTTAATTTATTTTTATTGGAAAGTCAGATATACAGAGAGGAGGAGAGACAGAGAGGAAGACCTCCTGTCCACTGGTTCACATCCCAAGCGGCTGCAACAGCCAGAGCTGAGCCGACCCAAAGCCAGGATCCAAGGCCAGCTAGGAACCTCTTCTGGGTCTCCCATGTGGGTGCAGAGTCCCAAGGCTCTGGGCCGTCCGCGATTGGAAAGCCTTCTTCTTTATTTTTTTTTTAACATTTTTTTTTTATTATTACAAAGTCAGATATACAGAGAGGAGGAGAGAGACAGAGAGGAAGATCTTCCGTCCTATGATTCACTCCCCAAGTGAGCCGCAACGGGCCGATGCTGCGCCGATCCGAAGCCGGGAACCTGGAACCTCTTCCGGGTCTCCCACGCGGGTGCAGGGTCCCAATGCATTGGGCCGTCCTCCATTGCTTTCCCAGGCCACAAGCAGGGAGCTGGATGGGAAGCGGAGCTGCCGGGATTAGAACCGGCGCCCATATGGGATCCCAGGGCGTTTAAGGTGAGGACTTTAGCCACTAAGCTACGCCGCCGGGCCCAGCCTTCTTTATTTCAGCTATATTGTAGTATATAGATGCATGACGTATGGTTGCTGAGCTACAGTAGCCACCAATGAATCCGCAGAGCAAAAATCAACAGCTACTGCTGTCTTTCATTATACTATCTGAGAAACTTCATTCAAAATTAGATATATTAAAAGTACACCAAATTCAAAACAAATATAAATTCAAAGCAAACGTATTCTGAACTGAATCAAGGACCACTGGAGGAGTTCAAAAAACTATTCAGAAAGTATGTTATAGACCTTCTCTTTGGGAAAGTTAGTGGGTAACCCTCGAATGAGGGCAGGTAAACAGTTGCTACCAAGGAAGGTGGGAATGAGACAGATACACAAATACACCACATTTTCAGGATCAGCCAGGGGAGATTCTAACTAAATAAGCTAATAGTTTAGTAAACACTGCTGCCAGGGGGGAAAAAAAGGGAAGCTGTCATTTCCTCAACAAGGGTAAAGTGGAAACAGGGCAGAGATGTCTGGACCAGATAAAGAAAGAAAACTGATTCTTAAGTCAAATGGCAGCTATTGCAATGAATCAGTACTGAAGATAGTAACAAGATCAAAGAAGCAAGACCAATGGTAGACTCTGGAGAAGAGCAAAAGTGCTTCTTCCCAGGCTCTTTCAGATCCAAGTAATGATGCTCTAAATGCAAAGAAAGTGCAGTTCTACTAAAGTGTTTATTACGAACATGGAAAAGCTCTATTCCTGTCTGTAGAAGCTTACAAACAACTAAATCCTATGCCAAGAAAGACTGGCCTGAATAGAGAAACTCTGTGGTTAAACAGATGACCTGACATACTGGAGGTTAAAAGAAAAAAGCTCTTGGGGCTTGAACGACGGTTCAATTGGTTAATCCTCCACTTGCAAGTGCCGACATCCCATATGGGTGCTGGTTTGTACTCCGGTTGCTTCACTTCTCATCCACCTCCCTGTTTGTGAACTGGGAAAGCAAAGAACTTGGGCCCCTGCATCCATGTGAAAGATCTGAAAGTGGCTCCTGGCTTGAAGTCAGCTCAGCTTCAGCTATTGTGACCATCTGAGGAATGAATCAGTAGATGGAAGATCTTTCTGTCTCTCCTTCTCTCTGTAAATCTGTCTTTACAATAAAATAAATAAACAAATCTTAAAAAACAAAAAGAATAAGCACTGAGGCAATGCTTGGCCCTTTTCTTTTCTTTTTTTTTTTTTTTTTTTTACTGGAAAGACAGATTTACAGAGAGGAGAGAAAAAGATCTTCTGTCCACTGGTTCTCTCCCTATGTCGTTGCAGTGGCTGGAGCTGATCTAAAGCAAGAAGTCAGAGACAGAAGCTTCCTCTGCGTCTCTCACATGAGTGCAGGGTCCCAAGGAATTGGACTGTCCTTGACTGCTTCCCCAGGCCATAAGCAGGGAGCTAGATAGGAAGTGGAGCATATGGGACATGAACCAGTGCCCAAATGGGATCCCAGTACTTGCAAAGCGAGGATTAACGCATTGAGCCATCACGCCGGGTCCCAGCCTAACTGCTAAGATGCTATTTGGGACACCAGCAACCAGTATTTAAGTTTCTGGGTTCAATTTGTGGCTCTGTACCTGATTCTACCTTCTTACTAAGGTGCTCCCTGGCAGAAAGCAAAAATGGCTCAAGTATTTGGATTTCTGCAACCCTCCAGGAGAGATCTGGATTGAATGAATTCCTAGTTCCTGGCTTAGGCCTGCCTCAGTCTCAGCTGCTGCATTTGGGGAATAATCTGAAGATGACAGCTCTCTGTTTTCCTGTCTCTCAAATAAATTTGGGAGAAAAAAGAAAAAAAAAGGTATCTTTTTAATGACCAAAAGAAAACTGCTATGGCTATTCCAGCTGGGAGAACCACCAGGGCACAGCAGGCCCTTGAATCGCATGGACAAGACTTGCCAGTGCCTCCAAGTATTGCAATGACTGTCCTAGCTGAGAAGTGTACAGGGCATGGTGGGGCCAACAGAAGGCTGCTCATTCTTCCATATCCAATCAGCTTTGTATACCTCAGAATGTATGATCTCAGGGGCCATACCCCATAGGTGTGAATACTGACCTTGTGCATGCATCACATGTTGGGCTCCTTTGTAGACTCTAGTGCAAAGGAGAGGAACTTACCCAGTTGCACAAGAAAGATAAATCTGCCTATTCCAGCAAATTATTTGAAGACTTCAAACACTTCTCTAAAACGCAAAGAGAGGACCCAAAGCAATAGCCTAGTGGCTAAAACCCTTGCCTTGCAGGTGCCAGGATCCCATGTGGGTGCCGATTTGTGTCCCAGATACTCTTTTTCTCATCCAGCTCCCTCTTTGTGGCCTAGGAAAGCAGTAAAAAATAGACCAAAACCTTGGGACCCTGCATATGCATGGGAGACCCAAAGGAGATTCCTGGCTCCTGACTTTGAATCGGCTTGGCTCCAGATGTTACAGTCACTTGGTGAGTGAACCAGCAGATGGAGGATCTTTCTCTTTCTCTCTGTAAATCTGACTTTCCAATAAAAATAGATAAGCTTTGAAAAAGAAAAAAAAAAGGCAAAAAGAATCCAGCAACTTTTCAGAGTAATGAGGATCATGTGGGGGACACAAACATCAGCGTTGACTGGAAATTCTATAGCTTGTGAGATGGGCACCTTAGATGAGGAAAGGCCTATGTCTATAATCAGCAGGAAGTAGATAGAGGAGATGAATCTGCACCCTTCAGCAACCCTTACGATTAACAGTTGGAAATCTCTGAGAGAGGAATGAAATGGGATAGATAAGTAGCTAGCTTACAGTCACAAGTTGGAAACCACACCACCACTATGTAATCCTTTCTGCCTATGTATCAATCAAATGTCCCTTTCCCAGAGACTTTGGGGTATGATCAGGTCACCACTCTTCATTCCAGGTTCACAAGAAGCCTGGCAATAGAGAGAGGTGTTCTCTTTCCATGGACACAAGATGGAAGGTTTCAACCACCTGTGGAAGATGGAATCAAAATAGAGCACGTCCATAAAACAGGCTGGTCAAATCAGTTATTCTGTAGATCCAGATCATATCCCACCTGTCTGCATCAAACAGGCCAACAAGCTGCAGCAGCTCAGCTCTGTGAGACTTGTACCAATTCCCTGCTAATAGTCTGGGGGAAGCAGCAGACGATCATCTGTCTGAGCATGTGGACCCCTACCACTAATGTGGAAGACCTGGATAGAGCTCCTGGCTCCTGGCTCCTGGCTCCTGGCTTTGGCTTGGCCCAACCTGGTCAATGTGGATATCTGTAAGGTGGGCCAGAAGGACAGAAGTTCCCTCTGCTTCTCTCTCCTTCCCTTTTCTCCCTCTCTCACTCTCATATAAACAAAAATTATTCTTAAAAACTAAGAAATCAAAATTAATAATAAAAAAAAAAGCCCAATGTCATTTGGAGAAGTTGGGAACAAAGTAAGCTGAGCAAACCAAATAGGAGTCTTGAGGCAACCTACCAGCTATGGAGACATAGTCACTTCCCAATAGGAGCAGTTTATAGTCACACGTAGCCAGGAGGAAGAGCAATAATGTGTAAGATGCAGTAAACTCTCTAAGATTGTGGATGTGAGATATTCTACCAGGACAATTCCCTCAGAACAGGGCCAGATATAATTTCAGAAAACTCAAAAGACTAATCATTTACCCCACCCCTGCCAGAAGGTCCCAACCCCCAGGTTGCAAAGCTGTTAACACAGAGATCCTACCATTGATTCTTCCATGACTGGGGCAACCCTGCTCCATTCTCAGGCCTCTGGACGAGAGCCTAGACATCTGTAAGAAAAGAGCTAAATTCTAAAGATTCTTCCATTCCTAAAACAAGGTTTATGGGGAGAAACAACAACCCATTTTCTAGGATTCAGCATGAGTTCATTGTTGCTAAGACTGTCGTCTGTGTCTTCTGACTGTGTACCTACAAAATTTAAGTGAAAACATCATACTCTCTCAACAAAAATTCCACCAGAGGAAAGGACAGGACCTTGCCGCTCATAGAGCCACTCACCATCCAGCAGGTCTTCCTCGTCATCCCTATCGTGCTCTTCTGCTGCCACCTCCTCCTCCTCCTCCTCCTCCTCTTCCGCATCCTCCAGCTCCACGTCCGGGTCCAGGTCTGGATCGCTCCCTGAGGCGGATTCGTCTGACATGGCTCCCAGAGGTCCTCAGTGGGCATTACCAACTCATGGTCCACTGTAGGGGTCTCCTAGGAGCAGAAGAGGCAACAGAATCACTGAGAGCTTCCTTTAGAAACACAAATATTTCAAGATGCAGAAGTTGAATCCCCTGGAGCTTTTCTAACAAGGAAAGCTAACCATATCCAATCTCAGCCTTCCCTATGAGCATACTGCTTTGAGGTTCTGTCCTGAGACAGATTCGACTCAGCTCAAGCTTCCCATGGCTGTTTTGACAAGAAAAGATCCTAAAGTAACAACAATTAAGTTATATTTCTCATAATTCCCATTTGCTCATTCTTTCCTGCAACAACTGCTTTCTAGGCATCACCTCTCCTTACCTATCTGTGTATGTACAGACAATCACAGGTGCTGCTTAGGCTTTGATGACACAGGAGGAAGAAAAACATCACAGAGGGACTGCTAGCATCTAGTATTTGCCAAAAGGAATTGATCTCTTCAAAGGGGTTCTAACTAAGCAGAGGCCAGAAGGAAGCAAGGTGGCATATAACATCTAGAGGGAACGTGCTCCAGGTAGAGTGAGCACCAAAGGCATGGCCCTGCAGTGGCAGTGAATGGGAATATGCAGACAGTAAGAAATGGGTCTTCACCACAGCAGGGCAGGGTCTGACCTTTTAGTACTATAAAGAGATCATTTATTTTCCAATCACCTGCATGAAAGGCTTCCAGTAGACTGCAGGCTCTTTACCACAGTCACTCCTCCCAAGCTAGTGAGAATCTCAAAATACCTCTTCAACCATGACTGCTTTCTGCTTTCAAGTTCTTTTCTGCCCCTTCCCAGTTCCAGTCCTACTTCTCCCCAAGAAGGCTTTGCAAACTGCCCCAAACCTCAGGAATAAGTTTCCCTCTTCTGAACATTAGTATCATATTGATCATACCAGGTATCTTCACCAAAAGCTTCAAATGGGCTACACTGCAAAGTGGTTTGCGTTTAGTCTCACCTCCCAACTTATCCTGAAGCTAGCAGCATGTCTATCCAGATTACTGATTCACTGACATTCACTTTTTATCTGTGAAATTTACTATGTCTAACATGTGCCAGACAGTGAGCATATGCTTGCCTGCTTCTGTCTCTTTCTGATAACTTTACCTTAATGATAAAGTCACTTCTTGTATGTGTTGGGGAGAGCAAAAATATGGTCAGTTAGGCAGCTCTTTAAAAACTAACTCTTAAAAAAAATTAACTTTGACAAAAAAAGGCAGATTTACAGAGAGAAGGAAAACAGAGAAAAAGATCTTCCATCTGCTGATTCACTCCCCAAGTGGCCATAAAGGCCAAAGCTGAGCCAATCTGAAGCCAGGAGCTTCTTCCAGGTCTCCCACATGGTCGCAGGAACCCAAAGCTTTGGCCCATCCTCTACTGCTTTCCAAGGCCATAAGTAGGGAGCTAGATGGAAAGTGGAGCAGCCAGGACATGAACCAGCACCCATATGGGGTACTGGCGCTTGGAGGTGGAATACTAACCAATCAAGACACCATGCCGGACCCATATGGGTTTAGATCTTCACTACTTGGGCCCAGCATGAGAGCTAACTGTTGATCTTCCTCTTGCAAGTACTGGGTGCAGGGTCCCAAGGCTTTGCGCCGTCCTCTACTGTTTTCCTAGGCCACATGCAGGGAAGTGGATATGAAGCGGAATAGCCGGAACACAAACTGGCACCCATATTGGATCCTGACACATGCAAGGCAAGGATTTAGCCATTGGGCGCAAAACAATATAATTAATGCTGAACAAACAGATTCCAAATTTCTGTAACAGTTACTAGACTGTGTCTTCGGTTCATTTAGCATGTGTTAGAAAGCAAGTAGTAAAACAATTAGAATTTTGGCAGTTTCGGAAGCAAAATTTATTACTCAACATGTAGTGAAATACACTGGAAATGAAGAGGATAACTCATCACAACTACCCTCTGTTTGAAAGTCAATGCTCAGCATAATCAGCATAATCTCGATTCCATCCTAAATTGTCTGAGATAAAAGTGTTTTCCTTGTAGTATCCCCGATTATAGAGTGGCTTTCAGAATAAAAAAAAAATTTCAAGGTTTTTATTTATTTTTATTGGAAAGTCAGATATACAGAGAGGAGGAGACAGAGAGAAAGATTCACTCCCCAAGCAGTCTCAACAGCTGGAGCTGAACCAATCTGAAGCCAGGAACCAGGAGCCTCTTCAAGGTCTCCCATGCAGGTCAGGGTCCCAAGGCTTTGCACCATCCTCTGCTGCTTTCCCAGGCCAAAAGCAAGGAGCTGGATGGAAAGTGGAGCTGCTGGGATTAGAACCGGTGCCCAAATGGGGTCCTGGCGCATGCAAGGTGAGGACCTTAACCACCATGCTATTGTGCCAGGCCCGTTCCTGTTTACTTCTAAGTAGTGCCATTCATCACCAAAAAATTTCTTTCCAAACTGAGTCAGACACTCAGGTTGCCTCAAGGTAAACCTTAATTAAAAATTTTACTGTGGGGCCCCATGTGGTAACCTAGCGGCGCCGGGATCCCATTTGGGCACTGGTTCTAATCCCAGCAGCTCCGCTTCCCATCCAACTCCTTGCTTGTGGCCTGGGAAAGCAGTCGAGGACGGCCCAAGGCCTTGGAACCCTGCACCCACATGGGAGACCTGGAAGACGCTCTAGGTGCCTGGCTTCGGATTGGCACTGCTCCAGCCATTGCAGCTGCTTGGGGAGTGAATCTTCCTTTCTGTCTCTCCTCCTCTCTGTATATCTGCCTTTCCAATAAAAATATATATTTTTAAAGATTTATTAATTTTTATTGGGAAGTCAGATATACAGAGAGGAGAGAGAGAGGAAGATCTTCCATCTGTTGATTCCCCAAAGGGCCACAACAACTGGAGCTGAGCCAATCCAAAGCCAGGAGCCAGGAGCTTTTTCCAGGTCTCCCACATGGGTACAGGGTCCCAAGGCTTTGGGCTGTTCTCGACTGCTTTCTCAGGCCACAAGCAGGGAGCTGGATGGGAAGTGGAGCTGCTGGGATTAGAACCGGCGCCCAAATGGGATCCTGGCACATTCAGGGTGAGGACTTTAACCGCTACGCTATTGCGCCAAGTTTCAAAAATACATTTTAAAAAATTACAAAAATAAAAAGAAATACTGAACATCCAGTTTGTCCCCAGTGAATCAGAGAACTCACTGGTATTGGACATCCAGTGCCACTGTGGTAAATCACAGTAAAAAGCTTCTTTTCTCAAGTTTAAAGGAAGAATCATTTTCTGACTTCCCACAAATTTAAGTAAGTTGTGGGATTTAATTCAGTGCAACAAGTACCTATACCTTGAAACAACTGAAGTCATATTTCCCACAGGTCTAAATCAGTAATTAAACGCTGCACAGGTTTGTAAGTAGAAACTATCAGGGTTCTATGTCCTTAATTTACAAAGGAACCAAATCTCTTTCAGTCGCAGTGTTTTCCACATTCCTAATGGAAAAACTTTCAGCTTAGAGGAGATGCAATGTAGAGTGGGATCCTAGGATAGATTCTGGGAGAAAAGAAAAGACTAGCTACAAAGGACAGTACAAGGGGAAAATTGACTATAGATTGGGGATTAGATAATAGTACTGCGTTAATAATGAGTTTCCTGATTTTGAGAATTAGATTATGAAAAATAATGTTATTAGTAAATACATAAAGTGAAAATAATTTTCTAAAATACTGCAAGGAAGAGAATACTTCTTCCCAGATTTAAGCACATAATGCATACAAAACTGTATTACTTACAAGCACAAATCATTATAGTGAAGCAGTAACAGGCATTCTGACCTTTCCCTTAAGACACAATGACTTAGGGTTAAAAAAGCTAATTAAGCCTCCCAGCATCCCCCTGCACAGAAGCTGTCCACTTGCTAAGGTGTGCAATTTTTTCCCTCTCCCTTCTGAGCCCAGCAGGAGTCAGAATCACCTCAGAGGCAAAAGTTTCACTTGGGCTGTCTCTGGAAGGCTCCAGGCAAGATCAATGTCATAAACAAATGGCACCCCACAAGCCTGTAGAAATTGGATTCACCAGCTCGCCCTTTCTGTGTGGATGTGGCCGGTTTTAAGTAGTCTTTTGAGGAGACTTAGGTAATTTATCTTGATGCCACATTTCACTATCACGTTATACCCAAAGTTACTCTAATTTTTGCACAGTTCTTAGATTCCTACATACACAGATACCCTATCTATTCTTCAGCACTGTAGGAAGATAGCCTAAGAGTCACACCACTTTAAAGAATCAGACCTACTCAGCTCCTGCTGAACCACATGAGGGCTGTGTCTGGGTGTGGACCAGGTATGGTTGGGCTGCAACACCCAACAGTAAGAACTGAATTGGGCATGGGCCAGTTGGGTAAAGACACTGTTCCTGCCAGAACAAGAGATGGACAAAATCAACCTGGGCCAAGGACCCACTAGTGTATGCAAGATCTGCCATGGGGAGGTGACCTGATAGATTAGCTTGGTGAATTCCTTTGTCAGAATGCAGTCCCTGCAGGTAAGTGCAAGAACCAAGGCAAGAAGCAGCCCAAACCAAGCTAAGCTACAGTACCGCCAGCATACATGTGGGTCAGGATGAGAGGGCAAGCCAGGCTGGGCCAGTTCATAATATCCACTGGCAGATCTGAGGACCAGGATGGGGTGCAGGAGGGGCTAGGTTGGGCAGCAACACCAGCCAGTTCACACTGGAGCCAGGACTAGGGGCTGGCTGGGCCACGACAGGCTGCAGCAACAATCAGCAGTAGCTGGAACTGAGGACAGGCTGGACTGAGCCAGGTTGAAGCACCCACTGGATAACGTGGAGGTGAGGCAAGCCATGCCAGTCTGGGGGTGTTGGGTGCTGAGTCCATGAGCCCCAGGTCATCTGGCCTGGGTCCATGGGCCCACCTGAGCAGTGGGTGGCAGGTCCAAGAGTCCCAGGGGCAAGAGGTCTGGTGGGGTCCGGGTTATCTAGCTTGGAGCCTTGAGCCCACCTACACATTGGGTGCCAGGTCCATGAGCCCAGGGGGTGGGCAGTCTGGCAGAGCCAGGGTTGCCTGGCTCGGACCCTTGGGCCCACCTGCAAGAACTGGTTCTCCTCAGTGGAAAAGACAGATCAGTGGAAGGCTGGCCCAAATCCACACAGAGGATATGGTAGCCCACTGGGGCCTGCAGAAGATATCTGTTACCATAGCAGAGGAAGGAGAACAGAAGATTGGACAACTACCACAGCTCAATGATGACAGCAAATATGTGGGTGAATGGAGATTCTAAGGTGGACTATGTCAGCCAATGGACATTGAAGGTGTTCCCTCATCTTTGGATCGGCAAGATTGACATTTCAGAACTATCAAAATCACCTGGGGAGAACCTTGGAGCGTACGCCACATCAGGACCCTGGGTTGATACTGGGTGGCCGTTTCCCAATCCCTGGGTACTGGAGCAGTTGAAAGGTTGGATATGGCTTGTCCCCTTATCCCTGCCCCCAACCCCCAGATATAGGAAGAAGATACAGAAAATTTGGAAACAACGATCACACCTACTTTTCCCTAACCCTTGATCCTTCCCAACCTGATCAACTATGTAAACACCACCTAAAAATTTAAAAAAAAGTCAGACTTATGTAAACTTACTCTTTAGGTCTCTGTTTTACCACTGGACATAAATAACTGAATGCAGAAGTGACATTAACAAAGATAAGTGGGGGAAGCCAGCACAGATCAATAGGTTAATCCTCCACCTTGCAACACCAGCATCCCATATGGGCAATGGTTCTAGTCCTAGCTGCTCCATTTCCAATCCAGCTCTCTCTACTTATGGCCTGGGTTCAAGTCCTTGAGACCCTGGACTCATGTTGGAGACACAAAGGAGGCTTCTGGCTCCCAGCTTCAGCTCAGCTCAGCTCAGCTCCAGTAATTGCAGGTATTTGGAGATTGAACCAGTACATGGAAGACCTATCTCTTTCTCTTTATCTGTCCATAAATTTGTCATTCAAATTAAAATAATAATAATCATCTTGGAAAAAAAAACAGGTACCAGCATGAGGGCTCAATGGTTAAATATTTGCCTTGCACACACTGGGATCCCATATGGGATATCCCACTGGGATACCAATAAGTATCCCAGCTGAACCACTTCCCATTCGGTTCCCTGCCTGTGGCCTGGAAAGGACAGTGGAGGATGGCCCAAGTCCTTGAGACCCTGCACCTGCCTGGGAGTCCCAGAGGAAGTGCTTGGCTTCAGCTTTGGATCAGCACAGCTCTGGCCACTGTGGCCATCAGGGGGATGAACCAGCAGATGGAAGATCTTTGTCTCTCCTTCTTTCCAATTTAAAAAAAAAATTAAACAGTGGAAAAAAAAAGAGTATACTTGACTTAAAGTCAGATAGCAGAGTTTTAAAAAAAGCAGCATCTTTCAAACCGATACACTTACAACTTTGGTGGGGGGGAGTATATGGAGTCTGGACAAAACCTAGGCTATAAATTGTGCAAGTAAAGAGGATCTGCAGGAAATTCCATTTCTCTAACTAGAAAATAATGGATGCTAACCCTCAGGAAGACAGGTCACTAGGCAGCAACTACAGTAAAAGCACATTCCATTACTCTTGAGACAAACAGGCTGTTTCACTGAGATAAGGCCAAACTTCATTATACTAAACAGCAGGGAGTGAGGGAGGTGGTAAAGAAACCAAAGTAATTTACACAAGGATCCTTTGTGATGAAAGCAGGGACAATAAGCAAACGCGGGAATGAGCTAAAAGCTTAAGAAGATTTTTTTTCAGATTTATTTATTATTATTACAAAGTCAGATATACAGAGAGGAGGAGAGATAGAGAGGAAGATCTTCCATTCAATGATTCACTCCCCAAGTGACTGCAATGCCTGGAGCTGCACTGATCCGAAGCCAAGAACCAGGAGCACTTCCGGGTCTACCATACGGGTGCAGTGTCCTAAGGCTTTGGGTCATTCTCTGCTTTCCCAGGCTTCGAGCAGGGAGCTGGATGGGAAGTAGAGCTGCTGGGATTAGAACCGATACTCATATGGGATTCCAACTCATTCAAGGAGAGGACTTAAGCCGCTCAGCCACTGCGTTGGGCCCCAAGAAGATATTTTAAAGAAAAGAAAAAAGAATTGACAATTATTTGGGGAAAAGAGTGATCAAAAAAAAAAGGGCAAAACAAACAAACAAAAAAAAAAAACCCAGCAATTTATTCAGTCCAAAGTCAAAGCATTCTCTGCATAGACAATGTGTCAGGCACTGTGGGACTGGTACAAATGCAACAAATGCAAACTTCAGGTTCCAGCACTGTGCAGGCTAAGTCACTACCTGTGACTCCAGTATCCCATATGAGTTCTGGTTCGAGGTCCAGCTGCTCTCTGGCTCCAGCTCCCTGTTGATGATCTGGGAAAACAGTGGAAGACGGCCCAAGCACTTGAGCCCCTGTCACCCACACAGGAGACCCAGATGGACTTTCTGGCTCCCAGTCTTGGCTATCTCAGTCCTGAAGGTTGCAGACTGTTGCAACGATCTGGACTGATCCAGCTCCCTGGTAATGTGCCTGGAAAAACAGAAGATGACCCAAACATTTAGGCCTCTGCACTTACATGGGAGACCTGGAAGAAATTTCTGGTTCCTGGCTTTGGATTAGCCCAGCTCCAACCATTGTGGCCATTTGGGGAGTAGACCAGCAGATGGAACATCTCTCTGTCTCCTTCTCTCTGTGTCATTCTGCCTTTCAAATTAAAAAAATAAATAAATCTTTTTTTGTAAATATATATTCAGGGACTGGCGCTGTGCTGCAGCACTGGCATCCCATATGCATACCAATTCAAGTACTGCCTGCTCCACTTCTGATCTAGCCCCATGCTAATGTGCCTGGAAAGCAGCAGAGGATGGCCCAAGCACTTGTGACCCTGAAACCAAATGAGAGATATGGAAAAAGTTCCATACTCTTGGCTTCTGATTGGCCCAACTTCAGCTAATGGAGTCGTTTAAGGAGTAAACCAGTGGACAGAAGATACCTCTCGGTTTTTTTTTTTCCTCCTTCTCCCTATAACTCTGTCTTTCCAACAAGTTAATTCTTTAAAAAGAAAAAACCTTCAACCAAAAAACAAACAAACAAACAAAAAAACACACCTCAGATGCAGAGCAAGAAGTGCAAGAAGCAGTAACATTATGACCTGGAAACAGAAACAATCAATAAAACATCATTTCTGGCCAACAAAGAAGCCTACATTATTTGTAAGAACACTAACACCAAATAAAATTTAATCAATATAAAATTATGTTTCTAATCAGAAATGAAAGATAGCATTATTATCCCACTAGGAAATTTACAGGGCATTTTCTTCCCTAATTAGACTATATATGCTCCGAACACATACATGGCACCCAAGGATACTCATTCATTCTACCGCAGCTAGGAGGACTAGCTGGGGTGGCCTGCTTTCTCTCAAACCAGACCAAGAATGCATCCTGTAATGAAATCTCAAAACCCTGCCTCATTAATGTTCGTTATACTAATCTACAACAGTTGGTAACCACTGTCTAAGACAATCTAATTGACTGCAAGCAGAAAGTAAAGGCGGAACACCTAGAGACAACTGCCAAATCTCAAAGGCAGAGACTCCAGGCCTGTATTTAAGAGAGGATTAATGAAGTTTCAATTTTATAGTCATTCAGTCAATAGTTCTTAAATATTCTTGTGACCTATTCTCAAATGGTCCTTCCCCCAGAGCTACTGCCAAAATAAAAATGTCCAAAAGCAGGAAGGGGAGTGAGAATGAGAAAAGGGACAGGACAGGACAAAAAGATAATCCTGCCTCCTGTTCACTAAAGCACACAGAATTAGGGGTGCAACTCATTGCTACGTAACAGTGAAGCTGAACAAAAAGCCCAGCTAAGTCAGTGGTGATAGCTGCAGAATGACAGCCTGGCCCAACATGGTAGCCTAGTTCCTAAATCCTTGCCCTGCATGCGCCAGGAGCCCATATGGGCACCAGTTCATATCCCGGCTGCTCCACTTCCCATCCAGCTCCCTCCCTGTCTGGAAAAGCAGTCAAGGATGGCCCAAGGCCTTGGAACCCTGCGCCCACGTGGGAGACCTGGAAAGAAGTTTCTGGCTCCTGGCTTCGGATTGGCGCAGCACCAGCCATTGCGGCCACTTGGGAAGTGAATCATAGGATGGAAGATCTTCCTGTCTCTCCTCCTCTCTGTACATGTGTCTTTCCAATAAAATAAAATAAATCTTTTAAAAAAATAAATAAAATAAATCTAGGAAGGAAACCAGAAAAAGAAAAAGAAGAAAAAGAAAAACAAGCTGGAGCTGAGAGCTGCCACTTGGCCAGATCAGGTAGTGAGCTGTTGAACACTCATATCATAGCAAATTCCACAATCCCATCACTTCTTACACTGAAGACAACATGAGCATCCATCGCAATTCTAACAGGAGCACATCTTCACATTCAAATGTCCCTATTTTAAAATGTCAATTCTCTTAAAGGAATTTATTTTTGCACTAGCTTTTTTTTTTTTTTTAAGATTTATTCATTTTATTACAAAGTTAGATATACACAGAGGAGGAGAGACAGAGAGGAAGATCTTCCTTCCGATGAGTCACTCCCCAAGTGAGCCGCAACGGGCCGATGCTGCGCCGATCCGAAGCTGGGAACCTGGAACCTCTTCCGGGTCTCCCACGCGGGTGCAGTGTCCCAATGCATTGGGCCGTCCTCCACTGCTTTCCCAGGCTGCAGGCAGGGAGCTGGATGGGAAGTGGAGCTGCCGGGATTAGAACCGGCGCCCATATGGGATTCCGGGGCTTTCAAGGCGAGGACTTTAGCCGCTAGGCCACACCGCCGGGCCCTGCACTAGCTTTTCTATGACCTTTTGGACAGGCCTCTACTTGGATTTTGACTTGATACTATTCAAACTGTAAATTGTGCTTTACAATAAATATAGAAATACAATTGCTTATTTTTAGCTTGGATAGTTTTTTTAAATATTATTCACATAAAGGGACCAATGCAATTTTAGAAATGTCTTAGTGTTGCTGTTATCTTGATCAATAACTACAAAATACACCCCATTTCAAATTTTAGATGTAACACAAACTAAGACTAAAACAGCGATTTTTTTTTAAATTTATTTTTATTGCAAAGTCAGATATACAGAGAGGAGAGACAGAGAGGAAGATCTTCCATCCTATGATTCACTCCCCAAGTGACCGCAACGGCCGGTGCTGTGCCGATCCAAAGCCGGGAACCAGGAACCTTTTTCGGGTCTCCCACGCGGGTGCAGGATCCCAAAGCTTTGGGCCATCCTCGGCTGCTTTCCCAGGCCACAGGCAGGGAGCTGGATGGGAAGCGGAGCAGCCGCGATTAGAACCGGCGCCCATATGGGATCCCGGTGTGTTCAAGGCGAGGACTTTAGCTGCTAGGCCACTGTGCCAGGCCCAAAAGAGCCATTTTCATAGCTTCCCTATTGATTTCACTTTTGCAACAAAAGCCTATAAAATTATTATCTGCAAAAGAAATTTTGAAAATAGGAATAAATGCTGAAAGGGAGTATATAAGAATCATACAGACACTCTGCCCTCAAACCTGAGAGGGCCTCCCTAAGAGGCCATTGAATTTGACTGGACAAGTGGGATGCTGGACTCTGTATGGTGTGAGTTTTTAATTAGGGAGTCTCGGTGGAACTTGGGCTGTGGTTATGCATCAAGGTGGGGGGACTCACCATGGGGGAGGGGTTTGGGGTGAAGGGGGGAGAATCCCAGTACCTATGAAATTGTGTCATGTAATACACTGTAATTAATGAATAAATGAATAGAAAAAAAAAAAAGAATCATACAGACAGAGCAGCATCAAACAAAAGATTCCAAATCAAGAACTCTAAAACTAGGGCCTGGCATGGTAGCCTAGTGGCTGAAGTCCTCGCCTTGCACGTTCCAGGATACCATATGGGTGCTGGTTTGTGCCCTGGGGGCTCACTTTCCATCCTGCTCCCTGCTTGTGGCCTGAGAAAGCAATCAAGGACGGCCCAAAGCCTTGGGACTCTTCACCCACATGGGAGACCTGGAATAAGCTCTTGGTCCTGGCTTTGTATCAGCTTGGCTCAGGCCATTGCAGCTACTTGGGGAGTGAATCAGCGGACAGAAGATCTTCCTGTCTCTCCTCCTCTCTGTGTATCTTTCTATGAAAATAAATAAATAAACAAATAAATGTGAGCTCTACATAAAGCTAGGATCTTGAAGAGCTGCACTCTCATGAAACAGTGTACTAGACAAAAATCTGTTCACTAACAGGAGACAATATAAAGTTGTGTTACAACCTGTGGAAGGAGGGAAAACAGACATTCAATAGCAGCCTGCAACCATCAGTGTGCCCTCAACCAGTGCAAGATTTAAATGCATACTTTCCTGCACCATCCAAGAAATTAACCAAAACTAAAGTGGTTTCAGGGAAATGATATACCTTTGGGTGTATAGCAACAGTAGCAACAACAACAAAAAAACCCTATTAAACAAACATCAAACCAAGCACCCTCCTCCACAAGCTCCCTACACACACTTACATAGCCTACAGATGGGCTTTGCGACACATGAGGGATTAAATTAGCTAATCAAATAGAACAAAGAGTTAACAGGCTTAGACTCTTTAAACATGACAACAGGACTACTAGATTAGTGGAGATAAACTACAAACAGCTAATTAGAAACAATACAGAGGGTCCCTTGGTGTGGCCTAGCAGTTAAAGTCCTCGCCTTGAATACTCCAGGATCCCAAATGGGTGCCAGCTCTAATCCTGGTGGTCCCGCTTCTCATTCAACTCCCTGCTTGTGGTCTGGGATAGCAGTCGAGGATGGCCCAAAGCCTTGGGACCCTGACCTCAGTGGGAGGCCCAGAAGCAGTTCCTGGCTCCTGGCTTCACCTTGGCTCAGCTCCAGCCGTCGTGGCCGTTGGGGAGTAAACAAACCATCAGAGAGAAGATCTTCTCTGTCTCTCCTCCTCTCTGTATACCTGCCTTTCCACTAAAAATTAAAAAATATTTAAAAAAATAAAAGAAGAAGAAGAGGGTAACAAATGAGAGCCAAGGAAAACCTGATCATCCTAACTCAAGATTACATTTTTCTCCAACACAGAAAATCCACAGACAAACCTAGCAATACAAGCCAACTCAGTGAGGTGTCTGGATAAAAGAGCAATACACAAAATGAGCTTTCTTTATACAGCTAGTATCTTATTTAGAAAACATAATTTTTAAAAAGTATTATTTATAATAACTATAAATATACAGTATATTACACTCATTTCTGGCAATTCATATACAGCTTCCCAAAACATTTGACAACTAGTAATTAGATGGAATGAAAGCTTTCTTTGTTCTAAGCTCCACACACTTATTTCAGGAGCCAAATACTCTACATGTCATCAATAAAATGGAAAGAAATAAGCCTCCTTCGTTTGGACTTGCAGAAAGCAATCAAATACATGATCCTGAAAAGAAAAGCTGCTTTTGTTATAGTTGTAAAATAAGTGGTTAAACATTATTGTTAAATATTAAAGCAACCATTTGTTACCAATAAGGTACATGATTATAAACAGAACAAAATGACTTCAACAGACACACACATAATAGCAGAAAAAATTTTTTTCTTATTTTCTATTTACTTGAGAGAGACAGAATTCCCATCCATGGGTTCATTCCCAAATTCCAAAAATTCCCAAATTCCAACAGGGACCAGGACTGAACGAGGCCAAGTCCAGGTTTCTTGCATGAATGGGCAGGAATCCAACTCCTTGAGCCTACACCAGTGCTCTCCACAGTCTACATCAGCAGCAGGAAGTGAGAGTCAGGGTTTATAGCAGATATTAAGCCTAGATACCCAGTATGTGAATATATTAACCACTAGGCTAATCACACACTCATTTTTGTTTTTCTTTAAAGATTTTTTTTTTTATTGGAAAATCAGAGTTATAGAGAGAAGCAGAGACAGAAAGCTCTTCCATCCGTTCTGGTTCATTCTCCAACTGGCTACAACAGCTAGAGCTGAGCCAATCCAAAGCCAGGAGCCTGGTGCCTCTTCCATGACTCCTATACAGATGCAGTGTCCCAAGGCTTTGGACCATCCTCTGCTGCTTTCCCAGGCCACAAGCAGGAAGCTGGATGGGAAGTGGAGTAGCTGGGACACAAACCGGTGCCCATATGGGATCCTGGTGCATACAAGGTGAAGACTTTGGCCGCTAGGCTACTGCACTGGGCCCAAGCCAAATTTTTAAAGTTGCAGTTTTTCTATTTACAAAATCATCTCCTGACCCCAGTGGTAGCCTAGTTGCTACAGTCCTTGCCTTGCATGTGCAGGGATCTCCTATGGGAACTAGTTCATATCCCGGATGCTCTACTTCCCTTCCAGCTCCCTGTTTGTGGCTTGGAAAGCAGTAGAGAATGGCTGAAAGCCATGGGACTCTGGACCCATGTGAGACCAAGAGAGAGCTCCAGTCTCCTGGCTTCGAATCGGCTTAGTTCCAGCCATTGTGGCCACTTGGAGAGTGAGCCAATGGACAGAGGATCTTTCTCTCTGTATCTCCTTGTCTCTGTAAATCTGACTTTCCAATAAAAATAAATATTTCTTTAAAAAAATCATCTCCCTACCAGCCATTCCAAATGGAAGCAAGCATCACGGGTGGCAGTTTTACTGCTGCTGGTCCCTTCTTTGCTGTCTACCTTGTTTTGGCAGATACCCTTCACTTGTGGGTTTCCTGGCCTTATCAGATCTTATCAACAGCCTCAAACATTTCAGAAGGCTAAAATCTACACCAAGATAAAGATTCCACAGCCAACAAACTTAACACCCAGAAAAGCCTATCAGTAACTATCAATTCTTCACTTCGCTTTCCAACAAAAGTCTCCTTCTAAGCTTAACAGGAAGTTACATATTGTAAAAAGGTGTATGGCCCGACCTAATGGCGCAAGGGTTAAATTCTCACCTTGCAAGTGCCAAGACCTCATATGAGCACCAGTTCATGTCCCGGCTGCTCCATTTCCCATCCAGCTCCCTGCTTGTGGCATAAGATAGCAGTAGAGTACAGCCCAAAGCCTTGGGACCCTGCACCAACACGGGAGACCTGGGGAAGGATCCTGGCTCCGTATCAGCCCAGCTCCAGCCATTGCAGCCACTTGGGTAGTAAACCAGCAGATAGAAGATCTTTCTCTCTGTCCCTCCTTATCTCTGTAAATCTGATCTTTCTAATAAAAATAAATATTAAAAAAAAGAAAACATTTAGAAAAAGCCAAACATGGAGCTGGACTGCAGCACCTATTGTTGTGTAAGACAGCCAAATGAGAGATGCAGCACGGACTGTGCTAGTCTGTTATACATACCAGCATGTGCCAAGAATCAGGGTTAGGGGTGGGGCTAGTGGAAATTATCAGGAGTCACTCCAACTAGGTTGCAGTTCCTGCTGGTGTGCATGAAGACCAAGTGTGTGGTGGGCAGGATTAGGCTGAGCTGCAGCATCCATTGGTTTGCATATGTGATGGAACTGGAGACATAACTGACCAGGCAACTGCAACCAGCAGTGGGTGTGCAGGCTGATGCAGATGATGGACTGAACTGGACCCCACACTGGCTGGCACATAAAGGAGTCAGGCCTGGGGTCACGTCAGGTAAGGTTTCTTTGGGAACCTTGTCCAACAGTACCGCTGGATTCAAAACTCCAACCGCCGGGAAAATCACAGGATCTATGGTCTGACCTTGCAACGCATGTATCAGAACTGGGTCTCCTCAGCTGCAGAAGATGGTGGCATGCCCAGATGCACATGGGGGACACAATAGCCAGCTTATTGAAGCCTGCAGAAGATGTCTAGTACCACAGCAGAAGATGGAGGGCAGACCAAATTGAACAACTCTCCTGAGCAAGCTTTGACAGCAAGTATCTCTATGGTGGGTCATGTGAAGCAATGGACCTTGGAAAGATTTCCTCAACTTTGGAGCAATGAAATCAGGAGCATCTCAGAACTATCAAAACCACCTAACCAGTACCCTTAGAACGTGCTCCACAATGGAGACCCTAGGATAACATCAAGTAGCCAGACCCCATCCCCAGATATTGATGCAGTTAGGTTGCTGGGAGCAACTCTCCCCTCCCTATCCTGAAATACAGAAAGAAAAAAAAAAAAAAAAAAAAAAACTGGAGCAACTGTCTCATCCACTTTCCCCCATTCCTTGACCCTTCCCACTGTAATCAAAGGTCCACCTGGGCATATATCCTTCTCAACTATGTGAACAACATCAAAAATTAAAATTTTAAAAAAGAATAAAGAGAAAGCCAAGCATGTTTAGGAAGTAAGACGAACATTAGTGAACGCAAAAGGGATGGCCATATGTGGAGACAAGCTGATATTCTACCTCATTGTAAGTAATCCTCTCACCCTTGAGTCCTTTCCAGAGAGGCAATGTTCATTTTCTTCCAATTTAATGATCAATAAAACTCAAAAACTACACTAGCAAATCCTTCAGAATTTTGAAAAAAAGGAGGGTGGCCAAGCATACTGGCTCAATTGGCTAGTCTTTTCCTTGTAAGCACCAAGATCCCAAGTGAAGTGGGTGCCAGCTCGTGTCCTAGATGCTCCACTTCCTATCCAGCTTGTGGCCTGGGAAAGCAGTGGAGGATGGCCCAAAGCCTCGGGCTACTGCACCCATGTGGGAGACCCCGGGAAAAAGCTCCTGGCTCCAGATCAGCTTCACTCCAGCTGTTGTCGTCACTTGGGGAGTGAATCAGCGGATGGAAGATCTTTCTCTCTGTATCTCCTCCTCTCTGTAAATCTGCCTTCCCAATAAAAATAAATCTTTGAAAAAAGAAAAGAAAGAAAAAAAGGAAGGAAGGGAGCAACGGAGGAGAGAGAAAGGAAAGGAGGAAAGAAGAGGAAGAGGAAAGAAGAGTATTGTATCACTACATTTTAACTACATTCTAATTGCTGATTTCTAATTAACACTGGGTGGAATGGTGGGGTCGGGTGGGGTGAGGTCATGGCATGCAAACCAGAAGGTTCTTTCACTCTCTGCACACTTTCTGCATCCAGATTTCAAAGAGGCTCAGGGATCAGCCTGTTCCCTGTAGCTTCAGAGAAAGGGTGGGAGCAAATACTAGAAAAGATCTAAGACTTGATGAAATCACTGTCATCCAAGGATGCAGTCTCGTAGAGTACGACTTAAACATCCAACTGCAAAAAGCACAAGAATGATTCTACAAAAATGATTCTAATACAACACAGATGCTAATATGGCAAACTTCAGGTTCTCAGCAAGAAGCTCACCTCCTTCAGGTCAGAAATGGATCTCTGCCTACTTTAAGTTGTTTAAACAAACAGCACACTATTGTGGAAGTTTAGAATGTCATATCTGCAAACATTCTGGGGACACATGGGGTCACATGAAGTGAAAAACATCGAGAAGAATAAGGTCCTTAGTGAGTTTTGAAAACATGGATGAAGTTAGGTAATACTGAGGTGGTATTCAAAGAGTGGGGCAAGAGGCAAACATACTATGAATGACTACGAGTGACTGAGACGGGATTCCAAGATAGGGAACTACATGAACAATGACTCAGAGCAGAAAAAGCAGCATGTTTAAGGAAATCCAAGAAGTTTTTTATCCTAAGTAGGAAGTATGAGAGAAGAAAAGGGAATAAGCCAGGAGGAGCAGCAAAGCCAAGAACATGGAACATCGCCCACCTGCTAAGGAGACTGATTCTACCCTACAAGGAAGAGCAGCACAACAGGTGCAGCTCTGTCTCATTTAAAGATCATCCTGGGCCCGGCAGCGTGGCCTAGTGCCTAAAGTCCTCGCCTTGAACGCCCCGGGATCCCATATGGGCACTGGTTCTAATCCCGGCTGCTCCACTTCCCATCCAGCTCCCTGCTTGTGGCCTGGGAAAGCAGTGGAGGACGGCCCAATGCATTGGGACACTGCACCCGCGTGGGAGACCCGGAAGAGGTTCCAGGTTCCCAGCTTCGGATCGGCGCAGCATCGGCCCGTTGCGGCTCACTTGGGGAGTGACTCATCGGACGGAAGCTCTTCCTCTCTGTCTCTCCTCCTCTCTGTATATCTGGCTGTAATAAAATGAATAAATTTTTAAAAAAGAAAAGATCATTCTGTGGCTTTAAAGCACTGTGCATGCAGTTCCACTATACAAAGAAATCCCAGCTCATTTTGACATGAGATCTCAGGCATGTTACTTAATCTCTCTAGACCACAGTTTCCTTCATTGTAGAGTGGAGGTATCCCCCACATTCAGAGTTTCTTAAGAGGATCTAATAGCAAACGACTACAAAGGTAATTCACACTGTGAAGATATCTGACTCAATGTTTACCACATTGAAAACATTCAAAACTGATGAAGAAAAATTTTCAGGAAGAAATGTGCAAGACAGAACAAGAGGAGATAAAAACAGAAGCCCAGTTAAAAAGCCAGGGGAGAGGGCCCGGCACAGTGGCCTAGTGGCTGAAATCCTCGCCTTGCACGCACCGGGATTCCATAGGGGCGCCAGTTCATATCCTGGAGGCCTCACTTCCCATCCAGCTCCCTGCCTGTGGCCTGGGAAAGCAGTTGAGGATGGCCCAAAGCTTTGGGACCCTGAACCCACATGGGAGACCTGGAAGAGGTTCCTGGTTCCCGGCTTCGGATCAGCGCAGCACCGGCCGTTGCGGTCACTTGGGGAGTGAATCATAGGATGGAAGATCTTCCTCTGTCTCTCCTCCTCTCTGTATATCTGCCTTTCCAATAAAAATAAATAAATCTTACAAAAAAAAAAACCCAAAAACAGTAGGGCGCATAAACCCTAAAGTGAGGTCACAGGTCCAGGGCCTGTGTTTTGGGAAACATGCAAGCAGCTGGTGTGAAAAATGGCACTCTCAGGGGCACAAGCATCCTGAGAGACAGAGGGTGCTTGGTTCAAGTGAGGCCATGGGAACTGCCTACAAACAAAACATTACATTTTTCTGACTGCCCACCAACATTGACGGGGCCTCCTTAAGACAGTAAATACAGCCAGGAAAGAAAATTTATACAGGGTCAGTGGCACAGAGAGGCCAAGGAGTCAAAAACTGAGGAAGGACAACACTAAAGATGAGCACCATGACCAACCAGCATCCGGACTAAGCCAGAAAATGTACAGACATGGGGTGCAAGACCGTGCTACTAGAAAACGCAGTAAGGGCCCGACGCAATAGCTTAGTCACTAAAGTCCTCGCCTTGCATGTGCCAGGAACCCATATGGGCACCGGTTCTAATCCCAGCTGCTCCACTTCCCATCCAGCTCCCTGTTTGCGGCCTGGGAAAGCAGTCAAGCATGGCCCAACACCTTGGGACCCTGCACCCATCTGGGAGATCTGGAAGAGGCTTCTGGCTTCAGATTGGCTCAGCTCTGACCACTGTGGCTACTTGGGAAGTGAACCAGCAGAGGGAAAATCTATGTCTCTCTCCTTCTCTCTGTAAATCTGAGTTTCCAACAAACATAAATAAACCTTTTTCAAAATGCAATGAATAGTATAATCTCCTGCCAGAATCACATCCAAAATATTCTTTCACAAACTTCCACTTTCTACTCCAATTTCTATACATCACATTACAACAACCCTGACTCTAGCATGGGCCGTAAGTATTAAACCATCCCCACCCGATTCTGGGTTTTTCTCTTGACCAGCGAGTTCACAATGTAGATAACTCCCCCATCCAGCTGGACCAGATTTACGAAGCTGAGTGCACAGAGCAGACAATGCTCCTTGTGTGACCTTTCTTTCTCTGTGCCAGAGCCAGGAATAAGGGTACTGTCACCCCCAAACTGAAGCCCTAACAATATCCCACAAAAACGTTAAAAGGACTCAAAAACTGCTAAGTCCCAGCGGCTCATCTTTGCGAACTTGTACTCATAAGCAAGCCACATCTCTTGCTTGCATTTGCATCCTCCTGTGTAAAATGGGGTTATCTGCTTCACGGAGCTTTTAGGAGAATGAAGTGAAGTACATTTATATGAAGTGTATTATCAGACATGTGCAAAGTACACAAATACACTTATCCTAGTAAAGCTAGCATGCTTCACTGCTGCCTAACATTTCAGTTGATGTTGAAAACCATACAGCAAGTGTTAACACTTCCAATGTGCCCATGATGTCTGAAATGTTCCATATTCTTCTTGTTTCTCACTTACACCAACTTCTTTCTCAACAGCTCATTCTGTTGCAGCCATTTAATGAGTAAACCAGCAGATGGAAGGTTTCTGTCTTGCCTTCCGTCTTCTGTAACTGTGCCTTTCAACTACATAAAATATAAATCCTAAAAAGAAGACAATGTCAGTATCAGTACAATATTAGATCAAGTTGAGAACTCATACAGATAAACGCAGTGAACAGTCTCTGAATCTAAATTCCTGAATAAAGTTTGGCCAAATAATCCCTCCTCCATATAGACATACTGTGTCCAACGAAGTTTTCAAAAGGCCCAGCACCCAATGAATCCTAACCCATTACTCATTCATTCCTAGGCAGGTGGGAACAGAAGATGGTCCCAACCTGATCTGTCTCTTCATACACCAGGAAGAAGTGCTCAGAGCAGGAAGCAGCCAATGGAAATCTAGATGATATCAATGATAACTGTCTTATTTTGCCCCAAAGAAAACATAAAAAAAAAAAAAAAAAAGGCAAGGCGCTGGATCAGTAGCTGAGCAGCTGAGACTCAAACCACCACCCAAAAGGGATGCCGATGTTGCAGGCAGAGGTTTTACTTCACCATACCACAGCAAGTCCTCCCTTCCCCAACCCCAAACCCAGGAAACGTTTTCAAGACCCAAAAAGAGCAATTTTGAGCCCCAAATCTCAAAGATGAACATATCAGGGCTGGCATCATGGTGCAGTGAGCCAAGTATCAGCCTGTGGTGTTGGTTGGCCTCCAAAATGAGTGCCAGCTCATGTTGCGGCTGTTCCACTTCCTATCCAGCTCCCTGCTTGTGGCCTGGGAAAGCAGTGGAAGAGGGTGCAAGTGCTTGGGATCCTGCACTCTTGTGGGAGACCTGGAAGAAGCTCCTAGCCTTGGACGGGTTCAGCTGCAGCTGTTGTGGCTATCTGGGGAGTGAACCAGCAGACAGAAGATCTCCCTCTCTCTTGTCTCCCTTTCTCTCTCTGTAAATCTGCCTTTCAAATACAAATAAATCTTTAAGAAAAAAAAAAAGCTTGAACATATCAAATCAGCAACTCATTTCCACAACATAGCTGCCTTTAGCAACCTGCAAACACAAAGCCAGAAGCTGGGATAATGTGCAGCCATGATCATGAAGCTCCCACCAGCACCACGTAGTATAATTTCTCATCATTGATTTGTTCACTCAACAAACATTTGCCAAGTTGCTACTCTGCACCAGAAATGGTTAGGTGCTGGTATATAAAGATAAATGAGAGGAGGTTCTACCTTCAAGTAGGTCACAACTAGGCAAAGGAAATGAAGAATATCAAAACTCAACAACATGATAAGAGCTTGTGCAAACTGTGATGCCACAAAGAGGGTCATTCAGTTGAACCTTGAGGAAATTGAGGAAGACTTTAATTTAGAGAAGCTGCTGAATGAACGACTGGTTCAAGTCTTAAAGTTGGGAGGAATGTTAGCAGAAGGAATGGCCTGAACTCATGGGGACTTTCAAGGACTTCACTATCACTGAGCCTCAGGTGCCGTAGGAGAAGCTAGAACACACTGGGACCCCAGGTCCCCACATCCCAGGTGCTCCAGATGCGCCCAGGTCACAGATGTCCATGTGAGACGCTGAAGCAGACATGCCAGCCTCCTTCTGTCCATGAGATTCTGAGGCCAGAGGAATACTACTTACTCTTAACTGGAATGAAAGACCACCCTGAGCAAAGAGGGGGATTTGATTAGGACAAGACCAGAAGTGATGCAGGGGCGTGATACCAAATCACTTCTGGCTGCTAATTCTTTTTCTCTTGAAAGTTAGTAGAAGTTTCCCAGCCCCTCAACCTCCCATCGCCCTCACAGGGAAAAAATAAAACTAAACAATTCTATAACAAAAGTGGTGAACCTTCTGTTCACCAAAGCATATCTGAACAGAAGTGTGAATTCTACCGAAGTGGCCTTCACTAGAGAAAGCAGACATCTTTCTCTAGTCTTGGAGCCTTCCAGGCAAGAAGACTGGCCTGGCACAGTAGCCTAGTGGCTTAAAATTCTCGTTTTGCACACACCAGGATCCCATATGGGCACTGGTTACAATCCCGGCAGCCCCACTTCCCATCCAGCTCCCTGCTTGCGACCAGGGGAGGCAATCAAGGACAGCCCAAAGTCTTCGGACCCTGCATCCATGTGGGAGAGCCGCAAGAGGCTCCAGGCTCCTGGCTTCGGATCAGCTCAGCTCCAGCCATTGCAGCAGCTTGGGGAATGAATCAATGGATGGAAGATCTTCCCCTCTGTCTCTTCTACCTGTAATATCTGACTTTCTAATAAAAATAAAATAAATCTTTAGGAAAAAAAAAAAGAACTGAAGCCAACTGTCTGATGCTGGCAGAAGCCAGCTGGAAAAAGTTCCTGCTCAGGGACCACAGGGACAAAATGCTGCCTGCTATTCTCCAATGATCTGCCAACAGGAATGCCCACTGTTCCCAAACAAGGACATGCCGAACAGTTACCTCTTGGTGTCTCCATAGAAACTGCCAGGGAAAACCTGCCAGTACCAAGAACGACCTTGTACTTTACAGGATGGACTCCGGCTCAACAGTCCCCTCACCTGAATGCCATCAGATGACAACTGCCTGCCTGATCAGATAAGGAAACTGAATCTCTTGTCCCTAAATGGCACCCAGCCACACTCCCACCACCAATACTACTGCTATTGCAAGACACACCAACTGCCAACTTAGCCAGCACTGAGCACCTAAGGCACTCAAGAACTCCCCATCTCATCACACCCACAAAGGTTGGCCCCATTTTATGGATGGGAAAATAAAATAAGATCAAAGTTTACAGTTTACCCAGAGCCAAAAAGTCAGCAAGAGGTAAAGGCAGGATGATTCTAAAAGCCTTGTTCTTCCTACTGTACTAGGAACCTCTTAGATTTTTTTTTTTTCAAAAATGAAAACCTCTAAGTCTTGTTTCCAAGAGGTTCTGAAGCTTATCTATTTGACTAAAAGGCAGCCAAAGATGTTAATTAATTGCCTTGCCCTCAAAGTAACAAATGAATCAGTTTTTCCTTTTGATCCAGAAGATATTATACATTTTTAAATGAGATATTTCAAATAATTTTTATAAGTATCTTCACAGGAAGGGGCGTCCTCAAGAAGTCCATGGAAATGTGTATTATATACTAGGAATAGCCAGCACGATGGCACAGTGGGCTGACCCTCCACCTGTAGCGCTGACATTCCATATGGGCACCAGTTGGAGTCCTGTCTGCTCCATTTTCCATCCAGCTCCCTTTTTATGGACTGAGAAAGCAGCAGAGCATGGCCCACGTGCTTAGGTTCCTGTACCTATGTGGGAGATCTGAAAGAAGCTCCTGACTTTGGATCAGCCCAGTAAAGCAACTGTGGCCATTTGGAGAGCAAACCAGTGGAAGAAAGAAACCTTTCTCTCTCTCTCTGGTGAAAAATCAGTAAATCATAAAAATTTCAATGGTGTCACTGACCAAAAGATTGATATACTTGAATCACTTCTTTTTCGACCCACCTACATTCATCTCTGAACTGGAATCTAGCACTAACTGTAAAACTATCATCACTATTGTGGAGGTGTCCGAAACAATCCAACTGCACATTACAATGCAACAAATACAGCAGCTTTTACAAGAATGTGGGGGCCACATCCCATATAATGCTAGTATGAGTCCTAATAGTTCCATTTTTGATCCACTTCCTCACTAACACGTCTGGGAAAACAACAGAAGATGGCCCAATGGGTCCTTGCACTAATGTGGGAGACCCAGAGAGAGTTCTAGGCCCTAAGCTTCAGCTTGGCAAAGACCCAGCCATTGTGATCATGTGATGAATTGAACAGTGAATGGAAGATATCTCCTCTATAACTCCACCTTTCAAATAAAATAAATCTTTAGAAGAAAAGAAAATTTTAGTAATATGCATTTGGCCAAGCTGTTAAGATTTCAATTGGAATGTCTGCATCCCATATCAGAGTACCTGGATTCAGCTCCCAACTATGTACCCTCAATTCAAACTGCCTGCTAATATGAACCTTTGGCAGTAAGAGGAGACATAGCTCAAGTATCTGGTCCCTTGCCGGTCACATGGGAAGCCTGGATTGAGTCCCTGGATTCAGCTGGTATCAGCTGCAGCTGCTAACCAGGATTTGGGATGTGAAAACAGTACATGGGAAATCTCTGTTTCTGTCTTTCTTTTTTTTTTTTAAACATTTATTTTATTTTATTACAAAGCCAGATATACAGAGAGGAGGAGAGACAGAGAGGAAGATCTTCCATCCGATGAGTCACTCCCCAAGTGAGCCGCAACGGGCCGATGCTGCGCCGATCTGAAGCCAGGAACCAGGAACCTCTTCCGGGTCTCCCAATGGGTACAGGGTCCCAATGCATTGGGCCGTCCTCGACTGCTTTCCCAGGCCACAAGCAGGGAGCTGGATATGAAGCGGAGCAGCCGGGATTAGAACCAGTGCCCATATGGGATCCCAGGGCGTTCAAGGCAAGGACTTTAGGCGCTAGGCCACGCCGCCGGGCCCTGTTTCTGTCTTTCAAATAATTTTTTTTTAAAGATTTATTCATTGATTTATTCATTTTATTACAGCCAGATATACACAGAGGAGGAGAGACAGAGAGGAAGATCTTCCGTCCGATGAGTCACTCCCCAAGTGAGCCGCAACGGGCCAATGTTCGCCGAACCGAAGCCGGGAATCAGGAACCTCTTCCGGGTCTCCCACGCGGGTGCAGTGTCCCAATGCATTGGGCCGTCCTCAACTGCTTTCCCAGGCCACAGGCAGGGAGCTGGATGGGAAGTGGAGCTGCCGGGATTAGAACCGGCGCCCATATGGGATCCCGGGGCTTTCAAGGCGAGGACTTTAGCTGCTAGGCCACGCCGCCGGGCCCTCAAATAAATTTTTAAAAAATGTTTAAGAGCATTTTTAGAAGAAAAAGGATATTAAAGGAAAATGAATGACCTTTTTTTTTAATCAGGGAGGTACGGGCATTGTACTAGAGCAGAATAAGCCACCATTTGAGGTACCCATATGCCATTTCAGAGTACTGGCATTAAGTCTTGCCTTCACTGTTTCCTGTTAATGTACACCCTGGGAGGCTGCAGATGACTTCTCAGAGACTTGAGGCCCTGCCACTCACATGAAAGACCCCAGTAAAATGCCTGGCTCCAGGCTTGAGGCTGGGCCAGTCCCACCTGTTGCAGGCAATCAGGGTTGATCTCTCTGTCATTACCATTGAAATGAACTTCTAGGGCCCAGTGCAATAGCGTACTGGTTAAAGTCCTTGCCTTGCATGCAGCGCCAGGATCCCATATGGTCACCGGCTCTAATCCCGGCAGCCCCGCTTCCCATCCAGCTCCCTGCTTGTGGTCTGGGAAAGCAGTCGAGGATGGCCCAAGGCCTTGGGACCCTGCACCCATGTGGGAGACCCAGAAGAAGCTCCTGGCTTTGGATTGGCTCAGCTCCAGCCGTTGCAGGTGCTTGGGGAATGAACCATTGGACGGAAGATCTTCCTCTCTGTCTCTCCTCCTCTCTGTATATGCACCTTTCCAATTAAAAAAAAACAAAAAACAAAAAACTTCTAAAAAATTTTTTTCAAGAATTTATTATTTTGGGCCCGGCGGCGTGGCCTAGCGGCTAAAGTCCTTGCCTTGAAAGCCCCGGGATCCCATATGGGCGCCGGTTCTAATCCCGGCTGCTCCACTTCCCATCCAGCTCCCTGCCTGCGGCCTGGGAAAGCAGTTGAGGACAGCCCAATGCATTGGGACACTGCACCCGCGTGGGAGACCCAGAAGAGGTTCCTGGTTCCCGGCTTCGGTTCGGCGCAGCATCGGCCCGTTGCGGCTCACTTGGGGAGTGAATCATCGGACGGAAGATCTTCCTCTCTGTCTCTCCTCCTCTGTGTATATCTGGCTGTAATAAAATGAATAAATCTTAAAAAAAAAAAAAAAGAATTTATTATGTTTACATGAAAGACAGTTACAGCCCAGCATGATAGCCCAGTGGCTAAATCCTCGCCTTGTGTGCACTAGGATCCCATGTGGATGCCGGTTCGTATCACTGCTGCTCTACTTCCCACCCAGCTCCCTGCCTGTAGCCTGGGAAAGCAGCAGAGGATGGTCCAAAGTCTTGGACCCTGCACCTGCATGGGAGATCCACAAGAAGCTCCTGGCTCCTGGCTTTGGATCAGCTTAGCTTTGAAGCTTTGGTTCACTCCCCATTGCAGCCACCTGGGGAGTGAACCAGCAGATGGAAGATCTTTCTCTCTGTATCTCCTTCTCTCTGTTTATCAGACTTTGCAATAAAAAAATTAAAAATTAATCTTAAAAAAAAAAGTGTTACATAGAGAGCGATCTTCCATTCACTGGTTCATTCTCCAAACAACAGCTAGGGCTGGGCCAGGCTGCAGCCAGGAGCAGGCAACTCCATCTGAGTACCCCACCCCACATGGCAGTGGATCAGGTTCCTAGGGAACCTTCCACTGCTTTCCCAGGCATGTTAGAGGTAGCCGGACCTGAAGCAAAACAGCAGGGATTCAAACCAGTACTCCTATAGGATGCCATAGTCACAGGCAGCAGCTTAAACTGCTGTACCACAACACCAGCTGCCAAATAAACTTTTTTTTAAAGATGTATTGTTATTGGAAAGGCAGATTACAGAGAGGAGAAAAAGAAAGATCTTCTGTCTGCTGGTCCACTCCCCAAGTAGTCACAACATTCAGAACTGACCCAATCTGAAGCCTGGGAGCTACTTCCAGGTCTCCCATATGGGTGCAGGGTCCCAAGGCCTTGGGCCATCTCTACTGCTCTCCCAAGCCACAAGCAGGGAACTGGATGGGAAGCAGAGCATCCAGGACACAAACCGGTGCCCAGATGGATCCTGGTGCATGAAAGGTGAGGATTTTAGCCACAGAGCCATCATGCTGGGCCCCAAATAAACCTTTTTTTTTTTTTTTAAATAAATAAAGCTTAGGGGTCCAGCACTGTGGCATAGGGGGTAAAGTTACTGCTTGCAGTGCCAGCATCCCATATGAGTACCAGTTTGAGTCCAGTTTGCTTCACTTCCTATTCAGGTTCCTGCTAATGTGCTGGGAAAGCACTAGTATTACAAGGATGGCCCAAGTACCTGGGTCCCTGTACCACGTGGGAGACGTGGAAGAAGCTCCTGGCTTTGCATTATTAGCACTGTGCTCATCTGGGGACTGAAACAGTGGATAGAAAAATCTCTCTCTCTCTCCCTATCTTTAACTTTGCCTTTTAAATAAATCTTTTCTTTAAACAGTAAAATAAAGCATAAGGGGAAAATCCTTACTAGACATATTAATATAAGGCCCGGCATGATAGCATAGTGGTTAAGTCCTCGCCTTGCACGCGCCAGGATCCCATATGAGCGCCAGTTCTAACCCCAGCAGCCCTGCTTCCCATCCAGCTCCCTGCTTGTGGCCTGGGGAAGCAGTTGAGGGAGACCCAAAGTCTTGGGACCCTGCACCTGTGTAGGAGATCTGGAAGAGCTCCTGGCTCCTGGCTCCTGGCTTCTGACTGGCTCAGCTCCAGCCGCTGCGGTCACTTGGGGAGTGAACCATCAGATGGAGGATCTTCCTCTCTGTCTCTCCTCCTCTCTGTATATCTGACTTTCCAATAAAAATAAATAAATCTTTTTAAATTACTAAATAAATAAACATATTAATAAAAGTACAAACAGAACTGCCTTATACCTTATCTGAAACTTTATATACTAGACTCTAATTAGTTAGTATTCCCTATGTAAACTCTATGCTAAAACTCAGAAGATGCAATGATTCTGTTGCTTTGTTTTGTTTTGTGTGTGTCTGTTTCGGGCTTCCCTTTAATCCCTTAACTGCAGACAACACACCAGCTTTTGCCTGAATAATACACACTGTGCTCTAACACCCAGCTACTGGCCTCGAAGTTAGATACTGTCACACAGAGAGACATGGTGTACAGATCAAATTTGCTGAGCATGGAGAACACTTCTAATGAAGACAATGTCCCAGGAGTGTTAACGGGTCCCCAAAATGACAGCCACTGAGATTTGCTAAATTCAATGTCATCACTTCAGATAGCAAAAAGAAAACGAAATAAAATGTCATGGATTCACGGAAGTAAAGAGCTTTCAACAACATGAACTGTTGGGATTTTCACATCCCTTTCAAGAGCTGCACACTTTAAATAGTAGTCCACAGATGGATGACAAGAAGCTTTTCTATCAGGACTGCACTGAACACCCCCAGAATGGACATATATTATAGTGGCTAAGTTTGTCTATCATTATAAACAATAGCCACAGTGCTGAAAAGAAAGTATGAGTCACAACTCAAAAACAAAGGAGAAAAGCAACGAACAAACAGAGGAAAGCACTAGATGGAAATACAAGGCATTTCTCATTTAAAATCCTGTCCATGAAAGCTACTACTGACTTGGAGCAGGTTCATGGTCATCCCTCACTCAGAAATAACTCATCCTGCTCCCAAACACTCCTTCCAGTCTCATGCACCTCTATGTCCAAGCACCGGCACAATCAGCCACATCCGTTAGGGAGCCAGCGCCAGGCTCCCAGCAGATCTGAGTCACCCACACCCCCGCACTAAGAGGTCATTTTTCATCAGGAAGCCCACTCTGCAAAATCCCCTTGTTCATCTCCCAGGCTGCCACCACTGTGACCCACATAAAACCGATCCACCGGCCTCAGCAGCCTACAATACGGCCCCTGCACTCGGCAAATCACAACTCCCACCGGCCTGATCCGCCCAAGCGGCCCACAGGACTGAACACCCTCACTACTCACTCCTATGACAAGTTCCCAGGCAACTCTCTCAGGCCGGTGCATCTTGCACACCCACCTCCCACCCCCAGCATTCATCTCCGCTCAAACTCTTCTTCCGTGGCCAGACTTTCTGCCCTTCCAGGAACTAACCACCAGTTACCCTACAGTAAGAACCTAAACTCTCAATGTCCTTCTCCCCACCCCACCTCCAACCCCCTTATCCCTGCCCGAAGTCGGCGCAACTCCCAGGGCTTGGGGATGGGGTATGGAGGCAGACGCATCTGATTGCGCCTTGAGGGATCAGGCCCACAGAGGCCCCTAAAACTCCAAACACCACCACCACCCCCTCCTCAGCCACCCAGCCACAATCAGCCTATGGGGCGCCAGCATCAACTGCCGGGAGCTCACGGTCACCACCGTGTCTCTCCTCCCCCACTCCCCAAACACAAGCCACCCCACCAAGGCCCCCGGGGACAGGACGGGACCCCCGACAAGCCTCCGGCCAAAGGAGTTTCCCAGATCCGACGCAGAGCACCCACCCCCACCCCCAAGGCCCGTGCCGCCAGCACCATTTGGCGGTCCCAGGCCGCCGCACTCCAGGGGCTCGGAGCCGCCTTCCCTATTCCGCCCCCATTGTTGCAGGTCTCAGCGGCCCCGGCTGGTTGCCGGAGACCGGCACCGGCTCTCACCTCCCACGCCGCGAATCCGGGCCGCGCCGGATCCGGCAGGGCCGAGGGACGTGGGCTTTCCGATGCGCCCGGCCGGGCAGTGTCTGCGGCGGCGGCAGCGGCGGCGGCGGCGGGGGCGGCGGCTGAGGCGGGAAGCAGCTGGCCAGGCCCGGACGCCGCGGACTCGCTCTTGGCCGAGCGTCGGTCTCCTCCGGCGGCGGCGCTCGCAGCCTCCGCTCGCGGTCCGCGCCAGAAAGAGTCCCCCCTCCCGGGCCGCGCGCCCGGCCGCCCGGACGGGAACACGCACCGCCGACAGGAAAGTTCCGCTGAGAGCCGACCCGAGGCCCGCCCTCCCCCGCGCAGTGTGTAGACCGCCAGGGAACCGTGTTATCTACCACAGAGTAAACGCCGCGCACAGCTCCCGGTCTAGAGTCTGTCTGGAGCAGCTCCAGAGGTGGGTCCGAGAATGAGGTTTCCGTTCACTAACCATTAGCGAGACACCTTGGCCATTTGGCGCCTCAAATGAGCCTCCTACATTCCTTACTTGGGGGATAACCCCGGAGACGTGTGAGGACTGAATGAGACGCTGCTAGTAGCAAGTTGCGCTCCACCAAGAGGATCCCCGAAATTGGGGTGCACCGTGAAACTCTGGCCCTTTTCTTCCAGGTCCTTGCCTCCTATCCCATTTCCTGCTTCTTGAACCTGTCTGAAGAGTTCCCTGGAAGAGGCAGGAAGGGCCTTTCTTGATCACTGAGGCTCAAATGGAGGTTTAACGAATCAACCTGGGAATTAACTGCCACAGGAGCTATAGCTCTGCCTTCGCCCCGCAGCCTAGGTTACCTCTCTTTTGTGCCCTCTCCCAAGCCTTGAATATTGCAAAATGATTTTAAAATTAATAATAATACATAAGTGGATCTTTCATGGTAAGATTTTCTCTCAGAAAATACAAAGCACAAAGATTCCTTTCTTATCTCCACCCCCTTTCCTCTTGAGCCTTCCTACATCTAGAAGTCAGACATAGTGAATTCCAGAGCAACAGAGTTATAAAAATATGGGTCTGGCATGGAAGGTTTAGCCTCTGCCTGTGACGCTGAAATCCCACACGGATGCCAGTTCCTGTCCAAGTTGCTCCACGTCCAGTCTAGCTCCCTGTTTGTGACCTGGGAAGCCATAAAGGATGGCCCAAGTCCTTGGGCTGCAGTCACCTGTGTAGGAGACCAGAAAAGTCTCCTGGCTCCTGGCTGCTGGCTCTTTGTCATTTTCTCTGTAACTCTGTCTAACAAAAATAAATTTTTTAAGTTATGAAAATAAACATGTGTTATCCAAAACTCTTGATGGAAACTTTTTAAAAAGAATTTATTTACTTGAAAGGCAGAATCACAGAGCTCTTCCATTGACTGGTTCATTCTCTTAATGACCCCAACGCTGAAACCGGGCCAAACCAAAGCCACAAGCCTGGAACTCTGTGTGGATCCCCCAGGTACTTGGGCCAGCTTCTCTTACTTTCCCAGGCCCATTAGCAGGGAGCTGGATTGGTACTGGAGCTGATTGGTGGTGGAACTGAAACTAGTGCTTGTATGGGATGTAGACAATGGAGGTGGTGACTCAACCCTTTGGCACAAAGTTGGCCCCTCAATGGAAATTTAGAACTGCAGAAGATGCCTCCAAAAGCATCACAGCTTTTGCATGTTCTTGACTTTTCCATTCTCACGTAGCCCTTTGGCTTCTGGAAGCAATGAAAAGGCAGGCTCTGCCTGTTAAAAGACCTTTTTTTTTTTTTTTTTTTTTTTTTTTGGTGTCTCTCTGGGAAAGGCAGGCTCAAGTGATTATCAAGCAACAAGCCCAAAGATTCTGGAGGCTTCCTCAAGTAGGAGGACTTTCCTGCTAGGTCTCTTACAGGCAAAAGGTACCTCAGCAGCTGCATCACTTCTCTCAGCTGCTGAGGTCAGTTGGATGCTCTGACCATTTCCTGCTGGAGACCTTGCATTTCCTCCAGTTGGCTTCCTCACTGGGACTTCCTGCCTGACCCATAAAGTGGTTTTGACTTCAGGAGCTGAACTAGGTTTAGATGAGAGCTCCACACCGTCCCAAGATGACCAAAGAGAGGAGAAAGAGAGCAGGGACACTGGCTGGAGACTTGAGAAAGGAATCTTGTGGGCTTCTTCCCAAAAAAGGACTCCAAGCACAGTTACCAAAGACATTAACACCTACTCCTCAGTGTCACTGAGGGCTGGGGCAGCAAGGGCCAGAGCTGGCCACCACAGTGATGGACTCGCTACCTTCCTTCCTCCCAACATGCCACCGTCCTGGCTTCCTTGCCCTCCCAGAGCCTCGGTGACTATCTGGACAATGCTGAGCTCTCCCAAGCACCTCTGGAGTACACGGGATTTCAAAGTCACCTGCAGGAAAATGAGCTCTTCTGGGAGAAATCCCTAGAGTGAATTACCCATAACACCTGCCAATGGGTGACTCCACCATCAAGTGAGGTGGGATTAAACAAGACTCACCTTGTTAATGTCTCATAAACTAGGATAGTTTCTTCAACACCAGGAACTCATACCTGGAAAAGCACTCCCTTTCACCCATTTCACCTCATCTTCATTCCACAAGTGTTACCTCAGTCCTGCCTCTCATAGGCCGCACTTTTTTGGCCTATTCACACTCCCAAATGGCAAGGACCCAAGGTGACAAAGTTATGTTGCTTTTTTCAACAGTTATCCCTTCCTGTGATCAATTTATTTTTTATTGGAAAGGCAGATTGACAGAGGAGTGAGATCTTCTGTCTACTGATTCACTTCCCAAATGGCTGCAACGGCCAGAGCTGGGCTGGTCCAGAGCCAGGAGCCTCTTCCAGGTCTGCCACGTAGATGCAAGGCCCAAAGCCTGAGCATCCTCCACTACTTTCCCAGGCCATGGGCAAGGAGCTAGATTGGAAGTGGAGCAACTGGGATTCCAGTCAGGACCCAGAGGGGCTGCTGGTGCCCCAGGTAGAGGATTAGCCTGTTATGCCTCAGTACCAGTCCCTGAGTTACTCTTTTACAATGGTTAATTTTGTGTTATATACATTTTATCTCATTTTTTAAGGGTCACAGAAGCTCAGCTCTTGCAACTAGTAACTGGTGGAATCATAATCTGAATTTATATCTAAGAATTCAAATATAGGGACCCAACGCGATAGCATAGTGGTTAAGGTCCTCACCTTGCACGCGCCAGGATCCCATATGGGCACTGGTTCTAATCCCAGCAGCCCCGCTTCCCATCCAGCTCCCTGCTTGTGGCCTGGGAAAGCAGTCCCAAAGCCTTGGGACCCTGCACCCGTGTGGGAGACCTGGAGGAAGTTCCTGGCTCCTGGCTTCGGATCAATGCAGCTCCAGCCATTGCAGTCACTTGGGGAGTGAATCATTGAACGGAAGATCTTCCTGTCTCTCCTCTGTATATCTGCCTTTCCAATAAAAATAAGTAATAAATATTAAAAAGAAAAAGAATTCAAATATAGCACAAGAGAACTTCAAAAGTCCGTGGAAAATTGAATTTTAAGTTTGCTGCAAAAATCTTTTTTGGAAATCCATGTACACATAGGAGGGATTTTTAAGAAGTTCATGAGGGGCCTAGTGCAGTAGCCTAGCGGCTAAAGTCCTCACCTTGCATGCTCTGGGATCCCATATGGGCACTGGTTCTAATTCCAGCAGCTCCACTTCCCATCCAATTCCCTGCTTGTGGCCTGGGAAAGCAGTTGAGGACGGCCCAAAGCCTTGGGTTCTTAAACCTGAGTGGGAGGCCCGAAGGAGGTTCCAAGCTCCTGGCTTCAGCTTGGTTCAGGTCCAGCTGTTGTGGTCACTTAGGGAGTGAATCAGTGGACGGAAGATATTCCTCTCTGTCTTTCCTCCTCTCTGTGTATCTGACTTTCCAATAAAAATGAGTAATAATTAAAAGAAAAAAAAAAAAAAAGAACACCATGCAAGTTTCTCACATTAGTGGCCAGAACCCAATATCCTGTGCTGTCACTGCTGCTTCTCAGGATCCCACATAGCAGGAGGCTGGAGTCAGAAACAGGAGTCAGGACTCTAACCCAGGCATGTCAATGGAAGGCAGCCATCCTAACCCTTGTCTGAACAGCTGTGCCACATGCCTAAATTTCTCTCTTTTTTTTTTTTTTAAAGATTTTTATTATTGGAAAGCCGGATATACAGAGAGGAGGAGAAACAGAAAGGAAGATCTTGCATCCGGTGTTTCACTCCCCAAGTGAGCCGCAACAGGCCGGTGCGCGCCGATCCGAAGCCGGGAACCAGGAACCTCTTCCGGGTTTCCAACGCAGGTGCAGGGTCCCAAAGCTTTGGGTCGTCCTCGACTGCTTTCCCAGGCCACAAGCAGGGAGCTGGATGGGAAGTGGAGCTGCCGGGATTAGAACTGGCGCCCATATGGGATCCGGTGCATTCAAGGGGAGGACTTAAGCCGCTATGCCACGCCGCTGGGCCCTAAACTTCTCTTTTTATTTTGTTTCCAATGAGGTCTTGAAATTCTCTTGCATGTTACACAAGTGCATTCACTTTCTTTACGTATTAAATTAGTGCTTTTATTTTTATTGGAAAGGCAGATTTACAAAGAGAAAGGTATTGCATGCTCTGGTTCACTCTGCAGGTGGCCACAATGGCCAAAGCTGAGCCAATTTGAAGCTGGGAGCCGGGAGCTTCTTCCAAGTTTTCCAGGCAGGTGCTGGGTCCCACGGCTTTGGGCCATCCTCTGCTGCGTTCCTAGGCTATAAACAGGGAGCCAGATAGGAAGGGGAGCAGCTGTGACATGAACCCGCACCAATCTGAGATCCTGGCACTTAAAGGCAGAGCACAAGTCAATTGAGCCATCGTGCCGGCACACATATGTGTGTGAAAGTGAGAAATGGTCCCCACTTATTGCCATCCTCAATGCTGGAGAGAACTCAGGGGATTAGGGAGGCCCATAATTCCCTTCAGACAATGAAGAGCTCTTCCTCAGATGTGGCAGGGCAGAGCCAGCTCCTCTCACATGCCGTGTGACCTTGGATGAGCCACTTGACCTCCCTGAACTAAGTTCATCTGTCAACTGGGAATATCAATTTTGCAAATTTCTAATGTTTTTTCTACCATCTCCTTCTAGGGAGAGCAAGGTCTTTTGTTATTTATTTATTTATTTATTCAATCATTTTGGAAAGGCAGATACACAGAGAGATGGAGAGACAGAAAGATTTTCCATCCACTGGTTCACTACTTAAGCGGCCATGACATTTGATATTGAGCTGATCTGAAGCCAGGAGCTTCCCCTAGGTCTCCCATGCAGATACAGAGTCCCCAGACCTTGGGCCATCCTCCACTGCTTTCATCAGGTACAAGCCTGCAACTGAATGGGAAATGGAACCACTGGGATATGAATCGGTGCCCATATGGGATCCTGGCAGATCAGTCTTATTCTTTACAAAACATTGGCTGGTATTCCCCAGACCAGCTACACATTTACAATGATCTTGTTTCCCATTGCATTCCTATTGGGATTGCATGCGCTTGCTCCAGGTGAGAGATGAGAGGTCAGGTCACCTCTAGCTTCAAAGTCTGGCAGGAAACTAGGTTCTGTGAGACCACTAGGGTCGCTACTACCTCCACAATTGTTGTTAAAGGATTCAATTTCTGCAACAGACCCTAGGGATTTGTTAAAGAAAGATGAGAACCACGTAGTGCCTGCGACTCCTAGGAGAGGCAGGCACACAAACATCATTATGATCCAGTGTTAATTCCTGTGAGAAGAGAACTATCCACAAGGGTTCAGAGCAGAAAGTTGGTGGCTTGGGTACTTTTAATAGTCTCATATCCCCTTTGGCTACTGTTCGACCACTTTCAGAAATTTCCCTGCTCCCACAGCAGTCACTAATGTGCAGTGCTCACTGTGGGCTCAGGAGTTGTGTGATCGGCACAATTCAGGCTCCAAAGGGTCATTTTCCTTCTTGCTGAACCTCTTCTCCTGCCTAGCAAACCTTCCCTCTAATGCCCAGCCCCGATGTCCCTTCTATGATATTCCCCATAAACGTGAAGGCCAGGCCTTTCTTTTTCTGAGCTTTCTTGGCCCATTATCCCACTCTGTGTTGACCCCAGAGACAGAGATACACAGCCTGTAACTTTCCTAAGAGTTCATGTCCATGGTAGGAGGCAGATGAGTATTCCATCAGTCTGTGGTAATGACCTTGCAAGAGGAGCATAGGATCACTTCTCCCGGAAGGAGGTACAGGAGACACTTTTGGGGTCATCAAACCACTCACTCACTTGGGTGAGTCTTTGTGTATCTTGGCCCCCTAGAAGTAGCTGGTTGGCCCAGGGGAAATACTTGATTACAGGTGAAACAATTTTTTATCTGGAGTCAAGTTTCAAAGATGCAGAGAGCTATGAAGCAACTGGGCAGAGGCAATTGGACTGAGAGCCCCAGAGAGGAGAGGAAGACCAAGTAGGATGAGGCTTCGTGCCCGTGGAGTCCAAAAGAGACCTCTGCACACTGCTGTCTCCTGGGGGCAAGCCTGCAGGCAGGAGATGATGGGCATTTATCCTCAAAGTAAGGGACCCAAATAGATGCCTGGAGTCAGAATTCTTGGATCTTGGTAACTGATTCTGGGCACAGGGAGAAGAGAAGTCAAGGGCCATCCCTACCTGCTGAGGGATGCCCTCTGCTGAAGGGGAAGTCTCCCTGAGAAGCAGACAAGTGGGGCCAAGGGCAAGGCAGATGTTTGGGTGGTTAGTTGCTCAAGGCGCAGAGCCAAACCAACAGCTCTGGCCTTCCATGGCAGCTTACTAAATATGCAGGCACTTAGGGCCTAGTCCAACTATTAGGGGCTCTCATGACCCAATGCATAAAACTGTTGGTGTCTCCCCTTTTCTTTCCCTTGCCCTGCTCCTTGCTCAGTTCAACAACTAAGAATTTAAAGTTCTTCAGTGCCAAAATTGAATCTAGAACCCATAAACATTGTGAATGTGTATACAGACCTTGCTATATATGGAGGATTTTATAGGAAGAGGATCCTTAGAAAGGTAAGAGGCACTAGGGGTGGTGTGATGGCACAACTGACTAATCCTCCACCTACTAGCACCAGCATCCCATGTGGGTTCTGGTCCGTGTCCCAGCTACTCCACTTCCCATCTAGCTCACAAGTCATTGGGACCCTGAACATGTGTCAGAGACCCAAAAGAAGTTTCTGGTTCCTGGCTTTGGATCAACTCAGTTCCACCCATTGTGGTCATTTGGGAGATGAACCAGTGGACAGAAGAAATTTCTTTCTCTCCTTCTCCTGTAAATATTCCTTTCCATTAAAAATAAATAAATGTGGGCTCGGCGGTGTGGCCTAGTGGCTAAGGTCCTCGCCTTGATCCCATATGGCCACTGGTTCTAATCCCAGCAGCTCCACTTCCTCTCTGTCTCTCCTCTTCTCAGTATATCTGACTTTGTAATAAAAATAAAATAAATCTTTAAAAAAAATAAATAAATGTTTAGATTTTTAAAAGAAGATCCATTGGAACTCTTTGCAAAGATTTCTTTTTTTTTTTAAGAGTTAGTAATTTAAGCCCAGAGCAGTAGCTCAGTGGCTAAAATTCTCACCTTGCACGTGCTTGGGTCCCATATGGACATTGGTCCTAATCCCGGTGGCCCCGCTTCCCATCCAGCTCCCTGCTTGTGACCTGGGAAAGCAGTTGAGGACAGCCCAAAGCCTTGGGACCCTGTACCACATGGGAGTTCCTGAAGAGGCTCTGGGCTTCTGCTTTGGATCAGTGCAATTCTGGCCATTGCGGCTACTTGGGGAGTGAATCATCGGACAGAAGATCATCTTCTCAGTATATCTGACTTTGCATTAATAATAAATAAATCTTTAAAAATGTAGTAATTCATTTGAAAGTCATAGAGAGAGAGGGAGAAACGAAAGAGAGCTTTTCTATCTGCTGGTTTACTACCTAGATGGCCACAGTGGCTACTGCTGGGCCAGGCCAAAGTCAGGAGCCAGACACTTCTCCCAGTCTCCCATATGAGTAGCAGGGACCCAAACAGGTAGGTATTTTCTACTGTTTTTTTCCAGGCCATTAGCAGGGAGCTAAGTCAGAAGTAGAGCAGTGGGGACTCAAATCAGCATATCACGGGATGCTGTTTTCAACAGGTGGAAGGTTAAGCTGGCTCCGGGATAGGATGTCTATAAACACTACTTTGGGGCACTTTTTTTTTTTAAAAAAATCTCTGCTTAAATGGCTGTAACAGTTGGGGCTGATTAAGGTGGGAACCAGCAGTGAGGAATTCCATGTGGGTTTCCCAGATGAAAGGCAGAGGCCCAAGCACTTGAGGCTTCTTCAGTTTCCTTCTTAGGCATATTAGTAGGGAGCTGGTTTAGAAGCAGAGCAGCTAGTATTAGTACTGGTGCTCCAGTGTGGGATGCTGCATTGCTAGTGGCAACTTAACCACTGTACCATAACATGGTCCTATTCAATATTGTTTAAGAGCAAAGTAAACATTTCTTCTTTATTTTTTTAAAGACTTATTTATTTTTTATTGGAAAGGCAGATATACAGAGGAGGAGAGACAGAGCGGAAGATCTTCTGTCTGATGGTTCACTCCCCATGTGACTGCAACGGCTGGAACTGAGCCGATCTGAAGCCAGGAGCCTCCTCCAGGTCTCCCATGCAGGTGCAGGGTCCCAAGGCTTTGCACCATCCTCTGCTGCTTTCCCAGGCCACAGGCAGGGAGCTGGATGGGAAGTGGAGCCGCTGAGATTAGAACTGGTGCCTGTATGGGATCCCGGTGCATTCAAGGCGAGAACCTTAAGCGCTATGCTATCGCCCGGGGCCCTCTTCTTTATTTTTTAAATAAAGAACAGAACAATAGAGAAGAACAGAGAAATAAGGTTTTTTTTTTTTAAAAAAACATTTATTTATTTATCTGCAAGAAAGAATTAGAGAGAGAGAGACTTCTTCTGTCCACTGGTTCACTCTCCAAATGGTTGCACAACCAGGGCTGGGCCAGGCCCAAACCAACAGCTGAGAACTTCTGAGTTGCCTACATGGGTGCTGGGACTCAAACACTTGGCCCATCCTCTATTGTTTTTTTTTTTTTTTTCAGACACATTAGCAGGGAGTTGAATCAGACTTGGAGCAAGTGGAACTGGTGCCCGAACAGGATGCCTAGCAGGAACCAGAAATTCCATCTGGGTCTCCTATTTGGACAGCAGGAGCCCAAGAACTTGGACCATCTTCTGCTGCCTTCTCAAGTACGCTAACCAGATGCAGGATCAGAAATAGAATAAGTAGACCTGGAAGGTATTCCTACGGGCACCCTAAGCAGCAGCTTAACCTCTGTGGAACTATGCTGATCCTCAATATGTTTTTCTTGTAAAAGCATTTGTTTCCCATGTTGGCATATCTTGAATTTTAAAATACAGAGATTTGGCTGTCATGAGCTACACACCTAGCCTGGCACAGTAGCCTAGTGGCTAAAGCCCTTGCCCTGCATGTGCTGGGATCCCATATGGGTACACGTTTGTATCCTGGATGCTCTGCTTCCCATCCAGCTTCCGGATTGTGGCCTGGGAAATCAGTACAGGATGGCCCAAAGCCTTGGGATGCTGCACCCATGTGAGAGACTCCTGGTTCCTGGCTTCAGATCAGCTCAGCTCCAGCTGTTGTGGTAACTTGGAGAGTAAATCAGTGAATGGAAGATTTTCTCTCTGTCTCTCCTTCTCTCTGTAAATCTGTCTTTCCAATACAAATAAATAAATGCCAACTATCCTGGATGCTCTGGGTCTTTCACACAGCCTTTGGGGTACCAGCATGGCAAGTTTTATTTATTACATTTTCTGTTTGTGTGGCTATCTCCTCCAGGAACCTGTGAGCGTGAGGCAGGACCATTTTCTCCTTGGGGTATGATGCTCAATGAATGAAGGAAGCAAGGAAAGACTGAATAAATCTGCAACCAACAGGAGAGAGATGGTCTTATAGTGTTAAAGAAGCTGAAGGAAATCAGTGTAGACTGCCTATGAAGATAGTTCAGAACTGGAGAAGGGAAGATGGACAGAGGCCCAAGAATGACTGGAAAGCACAAGACTTATCTGCAAGAAAAAGAACCCAAACTGAGAAGATTGTCCTTGTAAACTGAATAGCCCTCGCAATGTGATTAACTAAATCTGAGCCTCAGCTTATTCCTCTATTGGAGTGGAGAATGATGCCTACCTCATAGGACTGCCGAGAGGATGCTTGAGAGGCTAAACAGTGCACCTAGCACAGAGGAGGTGCTTGGAGTCTGGAATGAGTGCAAAATTCTGCCCCCAACAGGGATCAGTTACTGTCACCAGAACCCTGGCTTGCAACACCACCAGTTCAGGCCCAGTAAGTCAGACAAAGCCTCTGATGCTTCAGCATCCTGAAACAAAAGGCAGAAGGGGCTTGTCCCACTCTCCCTGCTGTGAGTGGCATCTAGAGGGACTCAGGGGACAGAGATGGCAGGCAACGAAATCCCAGATCAGAGTGAACACTCAGCTGGACCAGACCCAGCAATTTGCATCTCTTAGTTTGTGTAATCTTTTACAAACCCTGCAGGTGAGTACCATTCTCTGCATATGGAAGTTTTACTTTCTTTATAGATAGACCATTTTCTTTTGTTTTGTTCATTTGTTTTATTTTGTGTGTGTGTGTGTGTGTGTGTGTCCTCCCTGTGAACCTGTGCTTCCTGCCACCCTCCTCACAATCTCCTTCACAACAGGCATCTCATCCCCATTTTACAAAGGCTGAATTGAGGCTCCAATGGGTTGCCAGGGCCACACAGCTTAGGGTCAAGGGTCAAGACTGTAGGCCAGGCGCCTGCTTCTTCCCTTCCCTGGCTTGGATTCCTGAGTCTTCTGTCCTTCTGTCTTGCTTTCTGCACAACAGATACTCTGGTTGGATGTGTCTGTGGGTGTGTCTGTGGGAGAGGGTGGAATAGAGTGGGAGTTCCAAGAGGAAATGGGCCAGCTGATTTGGCCCTCAAGATTTCAAGCCTTGAGCCCCCCACTTTGGGGTGAAAATCATCTTGTCCACATTCTGTTCAAGCCTTCTGCAGCAGTGGCTCTCTGCCTTGATTGTTATTTGTCTCCCAGGAAGCCTCACTAAACTCTGCTGCCTGTGTCCCACACCTGGAGATTTCAGCAGGGACAGGGTTCCAACCCTGGTAGCTCAGAAAGGCTCTGAGGGTGACCCGAAGGTGCAGCCTTGGACTAGCCTGTCAGCCTACTGAAGGGCCTCGTGGTGAGCTTGTCTATCCTTCAGTCCTGGCCTGCACAAGCTCTGCTCCTCTCTTTGCATTGCTGCCTCAGCCCCAGCGCAACTCCTTTTCCCCTCACAAGGCCATGGCATAGTTATTCTCCTCTCCTGACTCACTGCCCCACTTAGAATAGGCTCATGGTTCTCATGGATTCTTTGGAACAAAAGCCCCTGGTATCCATACTTACTTGGCCTAATGGGATGGGGGCCCACTTCACCTGCCCTCTCTGCTGTATAACCTTAGGGAGGAAGAAAACAGGAAAGACAGCATTTGTACTTCACCCAGGCTGCCCTGGACACTTTCTGGTTCCTAGGTAAGGCTAGTGGTCTCATAAGCTCAAACACAAGCAGGGAGCATCCTGCATGCAACAAAAGGATGAGTCAATTTCTGGAGACATCAGGGATCTCAGTTGAGTTAGCAAAGATGAATGGTACCCGTGGGAAGAGCTTCCTGTCCTCTGCCTATTGGACCCAGGTACCGAGAGGTGCTCCTGCACTGCAGACTTAGAACCCCATGTGAGCATTGACCACAGAGCCCTGAATGTCATTTCTGGAGTGTGCAAAAGCAAAGCAAAGACATAAGCAGAGGGAAGGCAAGAGGCAGGCAGGGCTGTGCTGGTGGTTGGAAATAAGCTGAAGTAGGTCCTGACATGATGGCTCAATGACTAAATCCTCCCCTTATAAATGCCAGGATCCCATATGGGTTTCTTTTTGTATCCTGACTGCTCCACTTTGCATCCAACTCCTTGCTTGTGGCCTGGTGAAGCAGTACTGGATGGCCCAAAGCCTTAGGACTGTGCACTCGTGTAGGAGACCCAGAAGAAGTTCCTCACTCCTGGCCTTGGATCGGCGCAGCTCTGGCCGTTGTGGCCACTTGGGGAGTGACTCAGTGGATGGAAGAAACTTCTCTCTGTAAATCTGACTTCCCAATAATCAGTTGATCAATCTTTTAAAACTTATCTTTAAAAAAGAGAGAAAGAAGGGCCTGGTGTGGTGGCCTAGCAGCTAAAGTCCTTGCCTTGAACGCACCAGAATCCTATATGGGTGCCAGTTCTAATCCTGGCAGCCCCGCTTCCTATCCAGCTCCCTGCTTGTGGCCTGGGAAAGCAGTTGAGGACAGCCCAAAGCTTTGGGACCCAGCACCCGTGTGGGAGACTGGAGGAAGTTCCTGGCTCCTGGCTTCGGATCGGTGCAGCTCCAACCATTGCAGTCACTTAGGGAGTGAATTATTGGACGGAAGATCTTCCTCTCTGTCTCTCCTCTCTGTATGTCTGACTTTGCAATAAAAATAAGTAAATCTTTAAAAAGCAGAGACAGAGAGAGAGAGAAAGAAGCTGAAGTAGACCCAGGGACTAGAGCTGGGGGGAAGGGAGATAGTCAGGTAGGACTCTGAGGTTGCTGCTAAATGTGGCATTCTTTGTCCTGTCCCTTTCCTCTCTAGGCTCTAGGCTTGGTAGGCACAGATTCATAGCAGGCCAAACCCAAAATGGTCCTTTCATCTACGTTATGAAGGGAAGCATGAGATTTCACAGGGATAAAATGGAGTGTAGGGTAAAAGAATATTCTAAATGTTGAAATCACAGAGCTAGTAAAACCCTGTATGTAAGGTATGGATAAAGGAAAATATCCAGCTTAGTGACACAAACCTGTGCCCATACGGGATACCAGTACATGCAAGGCGAGGACTTTAGCTGCTAGGCTAACACACTGCCCCCCCTTTTTTTCCATTTGTTTGTTTTTGAAAACAAAGATTCTACTGAGTGGTTCTCCCTGTCCCTCACATCCAAAAACAAAGTGCCCTCCACCCAACACACCTCTCATGGACATGACCAATATTCCATGCTTTGCGGAATGAAGCTTTCTCCTCCATCCTGTTCCCCCACCCTGGTCAGGCCGTAAGCAGGCAGGAGTCTACACTCTTGAGAGAGTGAAAACTGGACATTCTTGTTTCTCCTCCTGACACTCTTCTTCCTCTGAGAAGCCAGTCCCTGGCTCAGCGGTTTAACCGTCCTTCTCCATGGAACACCGAAAATATCAAAGAACAGGACCCTGAAATGTACTCAGGTGCAGCAAAGGTCTTTCCCTGTTCGGGGTCTCCGGGGACAGGTCCACATACAAGGACCACAGCCCCGGGCCACAGCTGTTCTCACCTTTCAGCGATGGCTGGGACCTCAGGAACTGTCCTCATCCTTTGGTCTCCAGTGGACTCCCTCACCCACAACAACGTGAGGCTGGTTGGTCAGTAAGCCTCGCAGACTCTACAGACTAGCACAGAGTGCCACAGCGGCTTCTGAAGCCTTGCTGTTGTACTCACTAGTCTTTGGTTGTCCTGGCCCTCGGGCCTATGGGGCAGCAGGCGGCTTTGTGACTTCACAGGGGCTATCCTGTGACAAGTCTGAACCTGATAGGGCAAGAGCTGGGCCACAGGGGGGGCTCCTCTCAGCAACATCATGTGATTTTTCATGGAGCGACACCTTCACCTGTGAGGGAGAGAAGAACTGCCCTATGGTGAGAACCAAGCGTCCCTGCACCCTGTAGAATGCCTCTCCTTGATGCCTTTGGCTCCTGTGCCTAACTGGTTATACCTGATCATGTTTGACAATGTTTCTGGGAGACCCAGGCCCATGATGGCCAGGAAAGGAAGCAGGTGATTAGATAGTAGTGATAGAGGGTGTCTGAACTCTTAATTAGGGTCAGGTTGGCCTCCTCCCATTAGACCAAGTTATTCTTCTCTAAGAATAGATAGAGTAGGAAGCTTCAGCTAACCTGAGTTTTTATCAGGGTCTGCCTCAGTGGGTCCCAAAGTAACTTTCTTTTTCTTTCTTTTTTTTTTTTTCCCTTTTTTTGAAAAGATAGACTTGACTTTATTGGAAAGTTAGATATATATAGAGGAGGAGAGACAGAGAGGAAGATCTTCTGTCTGATGATTCACTCCCCAAGTAGCCACAACGGCTGGAGCTGCACCGATCTGAAGCCAGGAGCCCAGAGCTTCTTCCAGGTCTTCCACATGGTGCAGGTTTCAAAGGCTTTGGGCTGTCTCAACTGCTTTCCCAGGCCACAAGCAGGGAGCTGGATGGGAAGCGGGGCTGCTGGGATTAGAACCGGCACCCATATAGGATCCTGCCATGTGCAAGACGAGGACTTTAGCCGCTAGGCCATGGTGCCGGGCCCACAATGCACCTTTCATGGGTCAGGCCAGAGATCCCTGAATCCAATAGAAACATTTTGTGGTTACAAATTGGCATAACCGAAAATTCCAGAGTTTCTGGGAGTTTGGAGTCTGGGTTAATATTGAATGCACTATTGTTTACCTCTGGAAAAATTTATAATCCTGAGAACATGAAGCCAAAGAGCATGGGGTGCTTGCTCCCAGCTGTCACTGCACCTGTTCCCCGATCTCCAATCTGGAGCACAGCCTCTAGGAAGGACAGAGCCCCAGGAATGGCAGGGATCTGTCAGGCCCATGGGGTATCTGGAAGACAGAATTTGAACCTCTTCATGCCACAGCCCTTGCTTTGTGTTGGACACATGTCCACTTCGAGGATGGTCTAGGGTAAAGCCAGCCTGGCCACCCCCTCTGGTTGCTGCTTTGATTGTGACATCACCACCCTGCCAGGGAAGAAAAGTGTGCTGTGAGCGAGAGTTCCGTGTCCGCCTGCAAGCCCCAGCCCAGCAGGAAGGCAGGGTCGCTGGGCTGGTTTGGGGAGCATACCACGTCTGCAATCACCAGGCTCTTTGACCTTTAATCCCATAACCCTTGATGAGCTTGAGGAAGCCTAAGGCAGGTCCATTTATCACCCCGCTCTGCTTTAGGTCAGGGCGTGGACAGAGGGCCCCAAGAGTGGCTTCTCCCTTACTTGACAGTGTTTCTGAAATGTACCTTAGGATTATTATTTTTTTTTCCTGGTAAGGAGCTTGTTGCTCACTTAAATGATAAAAGCCTGGGCTCCTCCAGGAAGCAGGACGGCAAACAAAGGGGAAAGGTACCAGAGCCAAGGGAGTCCTGAAGAATCGTTACAGGGGCAGCCAGAGGCCAAGAATATTTGAAGTAGGAAGAACCGTGACTTTTCCAGGACCTACTGTGTACCTTCTCCCTGACCCTCCTCCTCCCAGCTAAGCAAAACATCATGATTTGCTTTTCAGAACAGCAGTGGAAACAAGCTGCCACTCCCATTTTTCCAGCTGTAAAACTGCAACTCAAGAGAAGTGAAGACACTGGGCCAGAATCCCCAGATGTTGGGACCCACATCTGTTTGCCGCTAAAGCTGGACTCAACCTCTGAGCTGTCTCCTCCAAACTCTTTCCAAAGGTAAAACTTCTTCTTTTTAATTATTTGAAAGTCATATGTACAGAGAGGAGGAGAGACAGAGAGAGAGGAAGATCTTCCATCTGATGATTCACTCCCCAAGTGGCCACAACGGCCGGAGCTGAGCCAATCTGAAGCCAGGAGCCAGGAGCTTCTTCCAGGCCTCCCACACGGATGCTGGGTCCCAAAGATTTGGGCCGTTCTTGACTGCTTTCCCAGGCCACAAGCAGGGAGCTGGATGGGAAGCTGGGCTGCTGGGATTAGAACTGGCGCCCATATGGGATCCCAGGGCATGCAAAGTGAGGACCTTAACCACTATGCCATCGCGCCTGGCTCCCAAAGGTAAAAATTTCATGCCTATCCTAACCATCAGTGGTAGAATTTAGCCTTATGTCATCCAGCTCATCAGCTGCTGAATAAGGAAGTTTTATTTTCTGTTTTTAAAATTTTATCTGCAAGATTACAGAAAGCAACTGCAATCTGCCGGTTCACACTCCCAAATGCCCACAATGTCTGAAGCTGAGAGCCATGAGCTCAGCTGGGTCTGCCTCACTGAACTACTGAAGCCACACTGCTGCCTCCTACGGTGTACATGAGCAGGAAGCTGGAGTCAGGAGCTCAGGCAGAGATCGAATCCAAGCACTCCAAGGGTGGGACATGGGCGCCTTAATCGCTAGGCTGATAGAGTTAATTTTCAAGGTGAATGTATTCCTGGAACTCTACAATTGCCTAAGAAACACCTTCATCCTGTCAAAGGGAAAAAAACCCTACTTTCTGAAACACCAGGAAACAAACAGGAGATAGGAATGAGCTTGGGGCTTTCAGAATTGCCTTTGAGTTACCTTTGAGGCGTGCTGTTTACTGTCTACATTGAAGTGATAGGATTGGAATTCTGAGCTTTTGCATTGTAAATCTTTATTGAAGTAACTGGATCAGAATCTTAAGCATTGTAAATTTTTGCTTGCTCTGTGTCACAAAATAAGCCCTCCATTATGTATTTTATCCAACATAATACAGCTATTGATTTTCCCATAGATAATTGCTATAAAAACTCCATACTTATTTTTGTTCGAAGTGCTTCTTGCTCATAGCAAGAAGGTTACCCCTGAACTGGAAATTAAAAGTATTTCAGTCACCATGGACCTAAAATTAAAATCATTTCACTTGCCTTGGAGTCTCACTTGAGTTCATTGAACCCCGACACTAGGCCGAATGCCTGCCTCTGGAGATGGTTTGGGTTCATCCATTTGTAGTCTTTGGGTAACAGGTGCTCTGATTGGCTTGTTACCATTTTGGAGAGGATTCAAGTGAGCCCCTGAGGGCCCTGGCATGGGAGCCATCAGAGTCTATGTCTGAATAGCAGCCCTGAGAGAGCATTGCCAGATTTAAAAAAATATATATGGGATGATTAGTTTAATTTGAATTTCAGATAAGCAGGTGAATAATTTTTTGTAGCGTAGAGGCTCTTTGTGTGAGACAAGAGTTCAGATGTAAGATTGTGGTAAGCAAGGTAACTGAGTTAAAATTTTTTAAAAAATATTTATTTTTATTGGCAAGGCAGATATACAGATAGGAAGAAAGACAGAGAGGAAGATCTTCCATCTGATGAATTACTCACCTAGTGGCTACAATGGCCAGAGCTCACTGATCTGAAGCCAGGAGCCCAGAGCCTCTTCTGGGTCTCCCACACAGGTGCAGGGTCCCTAGGCTTTGGGCTGTCCTCAGCTGCTTTCCCAGGCCACAAGCAGGGAGCTAGATGGGAAGCAGGGCTGCCAGGATTAGAACCGACACCCATATGGGATCCTGGCACGTTCAAGGTGAGGACTTTAGCTGCTAGGCTACCATGCTGGGTCCCTGAATTTAAAATTTAAAAGATTTATTTATTTTTATTGGAAAGGCAGATTTTACAGAGAGAAGGAGAAACAGAGAGAAAGATCCTCCATCCACTGGTTCACTCTCCAAGTGGCCGTAACAGCCGGAGCTGGTGTGATCCAACACCAGGAGCCTCTTCCGGGCCCCAAGGCTTTGGGCCATTCTTTACTGCTTTTCCAGGCCATAAGCAGAGAGCTGGATGGGAAGTGGAGCAGCTGGGATACGAACTGGCACCTACGTGGGATTCTAGTGCATGTAAGGAATGCAATTTAGCCACTGGGCCACTGTGCTAGGCTCAAAAGAGCACCCTTGATAGGCCAGGTGGGCATCTCAAGAAAGGGCTTCTCAGACTGAGGCTTCTAAGGCTGTGGGGTGCAGTTCTTGCTGCCATTTCTCCAGCTCCTCCTCCTGCCCTCTCCTGGACAGAGGGTCTACTGAGTGTGCGTGAGGTAGCATTCTCCCACTGTGTTGCTACTCGGTGTTATCAGGCTGGGTCATCCCAGCACTGGGCAGAGGCAATTCCTCCGCAGTGCTTCGCTGGGGGAAAAGCTGCCAAGGTTTCATTATCCAAAGTGAGCAACAGGGTCGCCCCTCAGTGCATTGCAGGGAGGATTTGTCTGAGGTGCTTCCCTTGCCTGTAAAGTGATCAGGGGTCTGAGCAAGACTTGGGCTGTCTCATTCTGGCTGCTCCCAAGGTGTGCGTTCAAGGCCTTCCTGCGGGAGCTTGTCTTCTTTAAGCTCCTCTTACACAGGCTGATCTCTAATTGCCTCCCTAACATAAGCGTTCTCCCTGTGGTACGGGGCTCCTCTCTCCGGCTGGGTATGTGGGAGCTAGAGGCTGTGGTTTCATTTCCCACCTGGCCCTCCAATGAAATTGTGCCTGTGAGGACAGGAGATGGGGACAAACTTTCAGAGATTGTATCTGTTGTGGCCATTGGACAAGGTAAGGCCTCCAGCTGTTGTTCATGGAACCTCATTTTCTCTTTCTGTAACATGAGAACGGTGATGTGGGCATAACCCAACATGAGTGGTCATTTGGCACACCTCCTGGAGCATACCCTGTCCTCATTTTGTAAGGAAGGTAGAGGAAGGGCACCTCCATTGAATGAGTGGCATTTCTTCTCTGTCCAGGCTTGGATCCTCCGAACCTTGTGGCTCTGTGGCACTGCCAGACATTTATACTAACAGTCAGTCAAGCTAATGGGAGAGCAGAAGTGTGTATGGGAACTTGGCCCATTGGCTTCTAGCTCTGGGAATTTGCAGGAGTGGCATAGGGTTTGTTGGATAGCACCAAGGAAAATAGCACTGGCTCAAGGGAGGCCAGAGGGAAGTACTCAAGAGAAAGGTTGCTTGGCGCCAGCATTGTGGTGCAGCAGGCCGAGACCCAGAGGACTTGGCACTGTCCACTTTCCTCCCCCAGAGAGGGGGTGTGCTTGGGGATGGGTGGCAGCCAAAGCTGAGCTGCTGTCTCTTTTCTTCTGCTACTGGCAGCCCTTAAACATCACTCTTCCCACCTTTAGGTGGGTCTTTCCTCTTTCAGCCACACCTTTTGGGTGGGGAGGGGAGGGTCGGCCAAACAAGGTGGGAGAGGGTCCAGAGATATTCTATCAATGAGGCAGAGAAGTTGCTTTCCAATGAGTCAGACTATTGTGCCAGAGCCAAGCAGTGTGGTCCCTTAACTTTGTGCTTCCAAATATTTTCATGTAAAAGTACTGGGTGTGAGAAGTGGCACCTAAAGTACAGGTGTAAGTCCCTGAATATCAGCATGAGTGGATGATGTGCAGTGAGAACAGCTGCCATGTGTGAGGCTAGGAAGGCCCACCTGCTGCCCCTTTTCTTACGGTGGAGGTCTAGGAGTACCTACAGGTGCGGTTGTGTGTGGAGGGTATTGGCATAGAGGAAGCTGCGGAAATTACACTGGGGGGGATTCTTGTTGGAGCAGCTGCCACCCAGCCCTGTATAAACGCTGTTCTACTGCCCCAGTCTCCTGGGGCCCTGACTTCTCCCAAACCCCTTCTCACTGCAGCCCCAACCCTGGGGCCACGGTGGGGTTTCCAAAGAAGAGCAGCGGTGCCATCTGGTGGCAGGCTGAGGCAGTGTCAGGAACAGAAGAGTTGGGCCTTGGGCTCCCCACCCAAGAGTCAGCCTTGGGAAGTGAGGGGCCAGGCCTACAGCAAGGACAAAGGGAAGACATCTGAGGATTAAACAACCCCATCCCGCAGCATTTGGGGTTTATGACTCAGGGGAGTATGGCAGGAAGGTTGCCTGCTTCTCATATGTGAAAGTGGTTAACCTTACCTCCCCTTGTGAGGTGCTGGTGAGGTTGAAATGGGAGTGTAGTTAAAACGTTTGGCTGAGAACCAAGCCTGCTATATAGGTGAAGAAAACGCATAGTTGCCATTAGTGGTATGGGGGGGGGAAGTCCTGGAACACAGAGAAGAAAGCTAAGTGCTGTCCCAGGAGAAGGGGTTTGCAGAAAGGTGCTTATGGTACACCACTACATACTCTAGAATAATCTGTGCCTGAGCATTTGAATGCAGGAGGAAGATCGGCTGCCTGGAGAGAGTGCGATGCCCCTGTTGGATTCTGGGCTTCGTTTGGGATGTGGGACCTGAGTATGGCCGCTGCTTGCTGTGTTCCGTGAAAGTTTTGGCTGGGAGGACATGATGGAAATGCCAGAAATGTGCTTCAGAACTCCCCGGGGGACCATGGGGCGGGGTCTCCTCAGGCCAAGCTCCTGCTGGAGTCCTGTGGAGTCCTGCAAAGGTATTCTTGGGTCAAAGTCCTTTGGGTTCCACTAACTGGTTCTGCAATTTGGGGCATTTACACCTTCTGGAATTGAGGTAAAATGAGTTGAGGCCAAGTCCTGCGTGCACCTATGGGCTTGAGTTTCTTCATCGTTGCCTTACACATAATACCTAATATTTTCTGATTCCTGCAGGCTAAATTCTTGAAAAAAGGAAAACCAGTCACTCCCCGCACCCTCAGTGAGTAGACTTGTAGAAGTACTTTTTTTGAATTTGGTATGTGCTAGACCCGATGTGTACAAGTGAGATAATAAAACACAAATGATACAGAGCACAAAGTTTTGAGGCTGTGTCAAGAGATTTTATAGACCAGTATCAGGAGGACCGCTTTCCAAGCACTTCGCGTCTAACCATAAAACTACAAATCCCGGCAGCCAATTCGCTGGGCCAAGTGCGTGTCTGCCTATCAGCGCCGGCGGGCCGTCTTCCTAGACGCGGGACTTCATTTCCCAGGCTGCCTCGGGGCTTTTTTCAACTCCGGCCCCCGCCTCCCTTCCGCTCTCGCGTGCGAACTCCCGCCCCTCGCCTGCGAACCTCGCGCCAAACCGGCGCGCGCGCGCGCTCGGGGCACGTAGCACGCGAGTGACGCAAAATCTGTGGGCCGCTCTGGAGCCGTGGTCGCGCTGTGTGTGAGTGAGGGAGAAAGTGCGGGACCTGAGGTGGTGTGTGTGAACTGTGGCCTCTGGCGGGGTCAGGGGGGAAGCGGCCAAGCCGCCCGCGAAGGTGAGTGGGGACCAGGAGGAAGCTGGGCCTCCGGGACGGGTGCGCCGAGGCCGGGAGCCAAGCCGGGCAGGCCGGGAGGGTGGGCGCCGCGCTGGGGGAGGGGCGGCACCTGCCCGGGCGGCCGGCGGGGAGGGGGCGGGCCGGGGCGGCCGGCGGGGCCCGGGCGGCCGGCTTCCCCGGGGATTCCGGGGCTCGGGGCGGGGCCTCGGAGCTCGGCCTTGTGGTGTCCCCGAAAGCGGCTTCCTGAGAGGAGCTCTTGCGCCCCTCGCCGCTCGGAGGAGGGGCTGCCTTGCGCTTCCCTCGTCCGTACGGGCTGGGGGGCTCCATCTTCCCCGCCGTACGGTGGCCTCCCCTTCCGCCAGGTCCCCGGCCGTGTCTCCGCCTCCAACCCCGGTCAACCTGGGCGGGCTCTCGGGTCCCTCGGCCCCGTGCCGCCTCCCGGGCGTCGGGGGAGGGTGCTGCGAGCTGCTGCTGGGCCCGCCTCGGCTCCGGGGAGCTTGTTTTCCGGGGTGTTCTCTCCTTGGGGTGTCGGAGGCATCGGCTTCGCTGTGCTCTATCTTCCGTCTGGTTTCCTCCCGTGGCGGTGATGGAGCTGTGTTTTTCGTTGTGTGGAAGACGTTAACTAGTATTTTCGAATCACGCGGGACTCTGTCCGCCTGTTGTGGATTTTTCCCCCTTATTGTGGTCTCTGTTGGTGAACCTGCGTGTTTCATTCCTACTAGCAACTTCCTGTTGTAGCGCGTTCACGTGCAGAGCGGCAGGTTCCTCAGTAGGGTTAACCTCATTTCCAGTGTCTCGGAGTTTACCTTTAAGGCTTACTTGAAGCGTGTGTTTATGTGTCAATTAAGCAGGAGTCGAGTTAGTGGTTGAAACTCAAGATTTTGGTCTTTGTGTAAAACAGTTACTAATTTCCGAGCGGTGGTTTATTTTGGGATGTTAAGGAACTAATAGAGCATGCGGGGGAATGTAGGGAAGCAGTTTTGCGCGCAAAGCCGCAGTTGGTTCCTACGTATGCCGACTCCGGTGCAAGAGGAGGAGTCCAGTACAGGTTGGTTGTAAGGGTTGGAGTTGGTGTATTGCCGCTTTTAGTCTTGAGTAGGAATAGGTTATACACGGTTTTAACATTACTGAGTACGTTTTCATTGAAAACTCTAAAGTTGAACTTTTTTTCTTGTAAAGGCACTTATTGATGTTTTAAGATTGCAGTCTTGTTAAAGTAGTATCTGTGTAAACATGCCCTCCAGTGTACAGAGATCTGTTAGCAAAGAGGGCATATCAGGTAATTTAACTTAGAAGCTTCAGAATAGTGGAAAATATTAGATGTGGGGGTAAAGTGTAGTGAGAAAAAGAAATCTCCTGTTTTCATCCAGAAATTTTTTTTAAAGTTTTTTTATTATTATTGGAAAGCCAGATATACAGAGAGGAGGAGAGACAGAGAGGAAGATCTTCCATCCGATGTTTCACTCCCCAAGTGAGCCACAACGGGCCGGTGCGCGCCAATTCGATGCCAGGAACCAGGAACTTCCTCCAGGTCTCCCACGCGGGTGCAGGGTCCCAAAGCTTTGGGCCGTGGAAGTGGAGCTGCTGGGATTAGAACCAGTGCCCATATGGGATCCCGGGGCTTTCAAGGTGAGGACTTTAGCCGCTAGGCTGCGCCGCCAGCCCTGTTTATTTGTTTTAAAAATGCTCATTTGTTTATTTTTTAAAGACTTATTTTTATTGGAAAATCAGATATACAAAGAGTAGGAGAGACAAAGAGGAAGATCTTCTGTTCCCTGATTCACTCCCCAAGTGGCGCAACAGCTGGAGCTGAGCCAATCTGGAGCTTCTTTTGGGTCTCTCACGAGAGTGCAGGGTCCCAAGGCTTTGGACTATCCTCTACTGCTTTCCCAGGCCACAAACAGGAAGCTGGATGGGAAGTGGGGCTGCCAGAATTAGAACCAGCGCCCATATGGAATCCCAGTGTGCGCAAGGCCTGCTCATTTTATTTTTAAAAGAATTATTTTTTTTGAAAGTTGGAGGAACAGAAACAGGGAGAGACAGAGAGGTCTTCCATTTGCTGTTCACTCTCCAAGTGGCTGCAGTGGCCTGGCTTGGGCTAGCGCAAATCCAGGAGCCTGGAGTTTCTTTTGAATCTGCCACATGGATGCCAGGGGCCCAAAAACTCAGGTCATCCTCTGCTGTTTTTCCCTGCATTAGCAGGGGACTGGATCAGAAGTGGAGCAAGTGGAATAGTGATCTTGGTAGATATTAAATGGTGACTCATTGTGGCTTTGATATGCAGTTCTGTAATGACTGATGTTGAATGTCTTGTAACTGTTGGTTACTTTTTTTTTTTTTAAGAATTATTTATTTTATTGGAAGGGCAGAAAGAGAGAAGGAAAGAGAGAAAGATCTTCCATCCACTGATGTCAGTCCCCAAGTTGCAGCAATGGCTGGAGCTGAGCCAGTCCAAAGCCCAGAGCTTCTTCCTTGGGTCTCCCACGCGGGTGTAGGGACCCAAGGCTTTGGGCTATTCCCGACTGCTTTCCCAGGCTACAAACAGGGAGCTGGAAGGGAAGTGGAGTTGCTGGGACTAGAATCGGCACCCATATGGGATCCCGGCCCTTTCAGGGCGAGGATTTTAGCCGCTAGGCCACTGCGCCAGGCCCTGAAATTTGAATTTTAGAATCAGTGTTTACATTTTTCAAAAATGTTCATTAGAATTTTGATAGGGATTGCATTGAATTTGCAGACCACTTTGGAGAGTATTACCATTTTTAAGTCCTTTAATCCATTAACACATAATGTCCTTGTAGTTATTTAGATTGTTTTCATTGCAGCAGTATTTTGTAGTTTTTACTGTGTAAGTCTTGTACCTTTTGGTTAAATGTGTTAGAATATTTTATCTGATGCTGTTATAAAATTTTGAAAAATTTATTTTTATTGGGAAGGCAGATCAGAGTTACTGGGAGAGGGAGAGAAAGATCTTCCATTCACTGATTCACTCCTCAGATGCCTGCAACAGCCAGAACTGAGCTAATCTGAAGGCAGGAGATTCTTTTGTGTGTCCCACATGGGTGCAGGGTAGGCTTTGGGCCATCCTCCACTGCTATTCCAGGCTACAAGCTGGAACTCCATGGAAAGTGGAGTTGCTGGGACGTGAACTGGCACCCATATGGGATCCTGGTACTTGGCAGGGGGAGGGAGGATTTTTAGTCAATTAGGCCATCACACCAGGCTCCAAAAAATTATTTTCTAGATTTCACTTTTAATCTTTTTTATTACTAGTGTGTATATAGCAATATGATTTTTGTATGCTTTCTTATTTATCTTTTTTTTTTTTTTAAGATTTACTCATTTTTATTGGAAAGTCAGATAAAAAGAGAGGAGAGGCCAACCATCCTCTGGTTTGCTGCCTAAGTGGCTGCAATGCCAGGAGCTCACCCCGTTCTAAGCCAGGGGCCAGGAACTTGAGCCAGGTCTCCCATGCTGGTGCAGGGTCCCACGGCCTTGGGCCATTCTCCACTGCTTTCCCAGGCCACAAACAGGGACCTGGAAGGGCAGTGAAACAGCTGGGATATGAACTGGTGCCCATATGGGATCCCGGTCTATGCAAGGTGAGGCTACTGCACTGGACCTTTGCTGATACTTTTGATACAACTCCTTGCTAATTGCCTGGGAGAACAGTGAAAGATGGTCCAGGAAATTGGGCTCCTGCTAATGGTGCATAGGAGACCTGGAAGAAGCTCCTGGGTTTGACCTAGCTCAACCCTGCCTGTTGAGGCCATTTTGGGGAATGAACTAGCAGGTAGTAGGTTTTCTCTCTGTATCTCTCTGTCTTCATCTCTTCATCATTCTACTATCCAAAAAAAATTTTTTTTTTTGGTCAGAACTCACCAATAGGGTGGTGCAGTGGCTTGACAGGCTTACCCTCCTAGCCCTATGGCGCAAGCATCCCATGTGGGTGCTGAGTGGTGTCCCAGCTGCTGCACTTTCCATCCAGGTCTCTGCTTATGGCCTACAAAAGCAGAAGAGGATTGCTGAGGTTTTTGGGACCTTGTACCCATGTGGGAGATCCAGAGGAAGTTTCTGGCTCCTGGCTTTTGGATTGACTTTGCTCTGCTCTGGCTTTAGTGGCAGGAAGGTCTTCTCTCTCTCTAAAATTTCCCTTTCAAGTCAAAATAAATAAATAATTTGCCAATAAAGGCATCTTATATTTCTAGGATATAGCTGAAGAGATCAGTTTTGTTGTTAGTCACTGCTTTTTTTCTTTTTTGAAGATTGATTTATTTTTATTGGAAAGACATTCACAGAGAGGAGACAGAAAGATCTATCTGCTGGTTCACTCTCAAAGTAGCTTCAGTGTCCAGAGCTGAGCCGATTTGAAGCCAGAAGCCAGGAGCTTCTTCTCCCACACGGGTGCAGGGTCCCAAGGCTTTGGGCCATCCTCTACTGTTTTTTTTCAGGCCCTAAGCAGGGAGCTGGAAGGGAACTGGAGCAGCTGGGACAATGAACCTACACCCGAATGGGAAGGTGAGGATGTAGCCACTGGACCATTGTGCTGGGCCTTGCTTTTTCCAATCTCTAGATTTTTTTGCTTTAGTATAAAATTTGTTGGTGAAAATAGTTGGTTAAATTATTGCCACATGTTATACTTGACTGGTACTCTTCAGTATTGTAAGAGTTATGAAAAATATGGTAAACCCCAAAGCAGAACTCTGGAGTCATGGCAGCTAGATACAAAGTAGTACCCTAGATGAGGGGTACAGAGGAGGAATCTGATTGAAAAACTGACAAAACCTAAATCAGGTCTGGAGTTTAGTTAATAATGTACCAAAGTTCATTTATTAATTTTAGTGTAGCTCATTACTGTAAGATTGTAACTGTAGGGAAAATGGAACTGGGTGAAGAATAAATGGAAATTCTTTATGCTGTGTTTGCAAGTTTTATAATTATCCCAACTTAGACATGATAAAGATTCATATTTGGTTATATGTAGCTGTTAAAAATGCAGTCTGGATTTTCTCAAAATAAGTTCAAAAGTCCACAGTCTCACTGCTGCTCTGTTTTATGAGATGTAGGTTACAGAGTGTAAAATGTAGGTGCTCTGTAGGGAAGAAGTCTTGGTTTTGTTCCTTGTAGGGGCTGTGGGGGATATATTTTCTTTTGGAGTTATGCAATAACCTAGGTGATGTGACTCAACATCTGCCATGTAGGTTGCTTCTGCTTTATTAGAGCACAGATATTTGGAGGCCAGTACTGTTGGTGTGGCTAGTAAAGACGCCACCTGTGATGTCAGCATACTGGTCATATAGCCACCTGACTGGTTCCTGGCTGCTCCATTTCTGATCCAGCTCTCTGCTAATGCTCCTGGGAGAGCAGCTGAGGATGGCCCAAGCATTTGGTTCCCTGCACTGATATGGGAAATTCCCCATGAAGTTCTTGGTTTCTGGCTTTGCTGGCCTAGCCCAGGCTGTTATTAGGGAGCAACCAGCTAATGAAATGTTCTTTCTGCCTGTGTCACTCCCTCTCTAACTTTTTCTTTCTTTTTTTTTAAGATTTATTAATTTTATTGCAAAGTCGGATGTACAGAGAGGAGGAGGAGAAACAGAGAGGAAGTTGTTCCATCTGATGATTCATTCCCCAAGTGGCCGCAACGGCCAGTGCTGCGCTGATCCAAAACCAGGAGCCAGGAACTTCTTTCTGGGTCTCCCACGTGGGTGCAGGGTTTCAAGGCTTTGGGCCGTCCTCGACTGCTTTCCCAGGCCACAAGCAGGGAGCTGGATGGGAAGTGGAGCAGCCGGAATTAGAACCTGCGTCCATATGGGATCCCGGCGCGTTCAAGGCGAGGACCTTAACCATTATGCAATCATGCCGGTCCCAACTTTTTCAAATTAGTGTTTAAAAAAACCAAACCCATGAATATTTGAACACTTTAAAATCTTTTTCATTTTTATTTGTTTGCTTGAGATTTATTTGTATTTGAAAGACAGAGAAGAAGAGACAGAGAGAAAGATCTTTCATTCTCTGCCTCACTCCCCACTGTTACTGGGCCAGTCTGAAGCTAGGAGCCAGGAGCCTCTTTCCAGTCTGCCATGTCGATGCAGGGGCCCGAGGTTTTGCGCCTTCCTCTGCTGGTTTCCCAGGCTGCAGGCAGAGAGCTGGAAGGGAAGAAGAGCATCCAGGACATGAACTTTTGTCTGCATGAGATGCTGGTACTTGGAGGTGGATGATTAGAACTAGAACTGATGTCCGTAAGGGATGTTGGTACTACAAGTGGAGCCCCGCAGTGTGTTTGTGTGTGTATAAGATTGATTTATTTGAAAGCAGTGTTAAGAATAGAGTGGAACTACTGCAACAGCAAGGGCTATCTCAGAAACCAGGGACTCCATTTGGGTTTCCCATGAGGGTGGCAGGGATCCAAGTATGCCAAGCATCTTTTACTATGAGGCGCATTGAAGGGAACTTGAATTTTTTCTTTTTTTTCTTTTTTAAGATTTATTTTACCTGAAAGAGAAAGGAAAAGATAGAGATCTTCCATCTGCCAATTTATTCCCCAAATAGCCAGAACTGGGCTGGGCTGATCTGAAGCTGGAAACAAGGACGCCCATGTGGATGCAGGGGCCCGTGGAATTGAGCCATCTGCTCTGCTGCTTTGCCAGACCATAAACAGGGAGCTGGAACCGGAAGTGGACTTGAACTGGTGGCCATTTTGGATGCTGCCATTACAGGCGGACAGTTTACATGCTGTACCATCACCAAGCTAGAATTTCAGTTGGTGCTGCTGCTGTGGGATGCTGGTATCACAGCAGGTGGCTTAACTGTTGTACTATGTTAGCTATCTTTTTTTTTTTTGGTCTTACGGTAGATGTCTTCAAAAGAGTTAATAATTTTATAGGTGACCTGGATTGATTTCCAGCTTTTAGTCTTGTCCTGGCTCAGCACTTGGCCACTGTGAGCACAAAATGGGAGTTTTCTTTCTCTGTAAACAAGTAAAAACAATCTGCTAATCTGCAGTAGGCATTGGACAAAATAGGTAATGTACCTTTTGGCCTGTCTGCCTCCCATATTATAATGCTTGAGTTCAAGTTTTGCTTCATTTCCAATCCAGCTTCCTGCCATCCATGCGTAGAATCCTGGATTGAATTCTGGGCTCTCAACTTTGACCTAGCCAAACCTTTGCTATTACAAGGCATTTGGGGAAGGAGCCAGTAGATGGAAGATCTCTTTCTTTTTAGATATAACGACAACAGATTATGAAGAACAATGTGTGAAACTTTTTGGGATGGTTACTATTTCTGTGAAAATACTACATTTTTCATGGCCGGATCTGATATTTTGATCCTAAGGCTATTTGGGCAGAAAACCTGATCCTATAAACTAAACATTTGGTTTTCATTTATCACCCTTTTTTGCACCCCTGGTTAAGCCTCTCCTCTGTCTTAATTGGATACTCCAATGTCTGTCTCAGCTCCCTGTATAATGTATAATGCATTGCTGGGTATTCCTGCATCTCTCAATGCAACAGTCTTTTCTACCTCCTTTTCTAGCCTCTTATTTGTGCCACAGGAAACCAGATGAGAGATAAGGAGGAAGCCTGAAGGACAAATTATTTTATGGCATTTTTTTTAAGATTTGTGTTTATTTTTATTGGAAAGACAGATGTACAGAGAGGAGGAAAGAAAGAGAGGAAGATCTTCCATCTGATGGTTCACTTCCCAAGGGGCCACAATGGCTGGATCTGAGCCAGTCTGAAGCCAGGAGCCTCTTCTGGGTCTCCCACATGGATGCAGAGTCCCAAAGCTTTGGACTGTCTTCGACTGCATTCCCAGGCCACAAGCAGGGAGCTTGATGGGAAGTGGGGCTGCCAGGATTGGAACCTGTGCCCGTATGGGATCCCTGTGGATTCAAGGCAAGGACTTTAGCTGTTACGCTATGGTGCTGGCCCATCGCCCCCCCCCCCCCTTTTTTTTTTTTTAAGATTTACTTATTTCCATTGGAAAGTCAGATTTACAGAGAACAGAGAAGACACAGAGAAAGATCTTCTATCTGTTGGTTTACTCCCCAAGTGGCCACAATGGCTGGAGGTGAGCCGATCTGAGGCTAGGTGCCTGGATCTTCCTGTGGGTCTCCATCGTAATTGCAAGGTCTCAAAGTTCTGGGCTGTCCTCGACTGCTTTCCTAGGCCACAAGCAGGGAGTTTGAAGGAAGGTGAAACAGCTGTGATATGAACCGGCCCCCAAATGGGATCGCAGCACATACAAGGCAAGGACCCCAGCCACCAGACCATTGTGTTGGGTCCTGGGAGCCAGATTAAAACCGGCGCCCATATGGGATCCCAGCATGTTCAAGACGAGGACTTTCACAGCTGTGCTATCACACTGGGCCTATGGCATTTTTCTATGTATTCTTTCATGTTGGTACAACATCAGCTTCAGTTCTTGGTCTTTAAGAATTAATGGGAATGGGGCCCAGCGCAGTAACCTAGTGGCTATGCACCAGGATCCCATATAGGCATCACTTCTAATCCTGGCAGACTTACTTCCCATCCAGCACCCTGCTAGTGGCCTGGGAAAGCAGTCGAGGATGGCCCAGAACCTTGAGACCCTGCACCCACATGGGAGACCTAAAGAGGCTCTGGACTCCTGGCTTCAGATCAGCGCAGCTCTGGCCATTACGACCATTTAAGGAGCAAATCATCAGATGGAAGATCTTCCTCTCTGTCTCTCCTCCTCTTTGTATATTTGACTTTGAAATAAAAATAAATAAATCTTTAAAAAAAGTGGAGGCATGATTTAAAAATAAAATAAAATCTTTTTTTTTTCTAAAGATTTATTATTTATTGGAAAGCTGGATATACAGAGAGGAGGAGAGACAGAGAGGAAGATCTTCCATCCGATGATTCACTCCCCCAGTGAGCCGCAACGGGCCGGTGCTGCGCCGATCTGAAGCCGGGAACCAGGAACCTCTTCCAGGTCTCCCACGCGGGTTACAGGGTCCCAGGGCATTGGGCCATCCTCGGCTGCTTTCCCAGGCCACAAGCAGGGAGCTGGATGGGAGTGGAGCTGCTGGGATTTGAACCAGCGCCCATATGGGATCCCGGGGCGTTCAAGGCGAGGACTTTAGCCGCTAGGCCACGCCGCCGGGCCAAAATAAAATCTTTAAAAAAATTTAGCAGGAATGTGCTGTTTATTTTTAGTAGAACTTTCCCTTGAAGATCAACGTGAGCAAAAAGGTTTTAGAATAGATTTTAGGGGCCCGATGTGATAGCTTAGTGCTTTAAAGTCCTTTTCTTGGATGAACCAGCACCCCCTATGTCCCGATGTTGCTGTCTTGCAGCGATGGACTTGGTGCCCTGAGCCAATAACACACGTGGACTCTGACTGATGGTCAAAAGCCGAAGTTTATTAGTGGCATAAACTGAGGGTCCTATGGGATAAGAGAGGAAGTATTGAGCTTATCAACAAAACCCATCAACTGTTTCTATACTTTTGTTTGGAACTCCTTTTGTCTTGTATATTCTCCCAAGTGTACTCATACACATGCTGTCCACTCAACTGTTCTTGTTTTGTTTTTCGCTTTTTTAGGTCAAGCCATGACTACAGTAGCGGTACATGTGGACTCCAAAGCTGAGCTCACTACCCTGCTGGAGCAGTGGGAAAAGGAACATGGCAGTGGCCAGGACATGGTCCCTATCCTTACCAGGTAAGAGTAAAATTTAAAACAAAAACACTGGATTGTCATGCACACATGCAGAAATAAACTGGTTGAAAAAGAGGCAAAACTGAGTGTGAAGCACATGTAGGAGCATTTTTGCTTGGCTATGATTTTGAAGTGTTTTTTTCTTCCCCTGCTCTTTTCTTAGTTTTCAGGCCTTTTTTTCTTTATTCTCCTTCATAGGCTGTCTTGCATATCTCTTAGCCCTAGCTAAGGTCTTTCTTTACCCTCAAAAATTCTACTGACTAATTCCATCCATGTCTATGATTTCAACCTTTATCTTATGTTAACTTTGCAATTTCTATTTCTGCTTCATACCTTTCTTCATAAAAAAGTTTCAGACGTAATTGTCAGCTGACTGGTATACACATCTTCTTGGTTCTTCCGCAGACATCTGAAATACAGTTTGTCCAAAATGGATCTGATTCCCTATAAATTTCCTGCTTCCTCAGCCTGCCCTTTTTGTACTCCGTGCCTTGGTGTTCAAGCTAAGTGGCTTCAACCTGAAAAACTGAGAGTCATCTCTGACCAACGCAGTCGCAGTCACCAAGTCCTGGGGATTTTGACTTCTTCCTTTACTCGCTTCCATTGCTCCTACTGCTTGCTTCTTGAGCTGTCAGTCAGTAGGCAGTGCCTTATCACCTTATCTGCAGTTCATTTTCCATTGTATCCTGCCCCTTGTGGAAAGATTGGTTTTTCTCATACAAGTTTTGTACCTCTTCCATGGCTCCTTTTTTCCTAAATGCAATTTATTCAGTGTGGCCTGTGAAGCTGTTTATTATTTGGTGGTTAGCTCCTTTTTTTGCCTGGGAGTATTGGTCATCTTTTGAATAGTTTGTATTTTCTGATAATGTGTGTACCTTGCTGTTGCACAATGCCTTTTCTGGACACTTCTGTTTGACAAACTCTAGTCTTGTGAAAAAGTGACTTGATAATCATATGTTCAGAACCTTCCTTGACTTGGACTTACTTAGGTATCTGTAGAACCCTTTGTTAAAAATAAAAATTAACCATCTGTGTCTAATTTTCACCATCACATTGGGCTACAGATTTTTATACATGGGTCTCATTAAATTGTATGCTGCTTTGAAAGTATGGCCTCTATGTCTTTTTTTTTTTTTTTTTTTTGGTGTCTCCTTAGGCAATGACTTGCCTCCTGCTTAGTACCTAGTAACTCTGTGGTACATGATTTCATTGAATAAATGGGAAGGAGGAAGAAGGAAAGTGAGAAAGGCTGGGCAGGCATATTTATGAGATTTCTAAGAGGAAGATAACTGGAATTTGGGGGATCTTTATCATCTAATCCTTGCTTTTAAGGCTGTGAAAAAGTTTTGTCTATATAGTGATTACTTATTTTGGAAAACTGCGGTCTTACGAAAGTTTAAACATTGGTAAATATGTTATTTCAAATAAAAGACAAAGGAAAACTACAGTTTTGGGGGGAGTGTTGTTACAAACTACAATATGTAGAATCACTGGAAATCCCAAGAGTTAAGATTAAACACTAAAACTATTGAGTAAGATAATTGAAGTGCAGCCACAGTGAATTAATGAGTATGTATCATGCTGTTAATGTGTGTGTTGACCTAACTATGAAGGAAGAGTGAGTAAAGAGGATGACTGCTGGTGTGCATTGATTTGTCCCTCTAAGTGTTTGTTGAGTTCTTAGACTAAAAATACTTACTGTTTTATTTTGAAGATTATCTCACATTCATTATCATATTGGACTCCCAACTTTTTCAATATGCTGTGATAGTCAAGAGTGGAAAACATAGAGGAACACCGCCATCAAGAAGATACCCAGCTAGGCCACAACTAAGACTAACAGATGAGACAGTTCAGAATAGTACACAGTGGTGTCTAATGAAGAGTTAAATCCAGCAGTATGGATTGTAGATAATGTGTGGGTGTGAGGATGGAAAGAACTGGAATTTTTTTTTTTAATTTAGTCAGCAAATATTTGGAGACCTTTTGTGTGTGAATCCAAAAGGGGAACTTCTTGAACTTTCAGCTTCCTCATTTGTCACTGGTAACTGTATTGTTAAAGAACCATTGCTCTGTCGGTCAGCTTGCTGAAGACTGAATAGATGGGTGGGAGGAAGCTTAGGTTTGAGTCCTGGATTTTGAATCCAATTCTGATAGACTTTACAGTAGGGGTATGGTAAAAGTTATTGAATCAGAGCCTTAAAAGCTGGTAAAATACAGCTTAATTAAAAGCAGAGATAAGTGGTTTTCTAGGGAAACTGAAAAGTGTGACTGAACAATGCTTTGGAGGGGGCAGGAGAAGAAACTACAACCTTTTTTTTTCTTTATTTTTGCAATATTTACATAGTTAATTAGGGCAAAAAGGTTCACGCGCTACAGGAAAGTGGGTAAGACTATTATTTCCACATTGTTTTTTTCATGTGTCTGGGGTATAGGGGGAGATAAAGGGAGAAGCCCCACCCAGTCTCCCACTCATCCCAGGTCCCTGATGTGGGGCATGCTCTGAGGGTCTTGCTCAAGTGGTTTTGATAGTTCAACAGTTATGAATTGCTGCCAGTCTCACCATTCCAAGAATGATGAGGTTGCTGAAGAATCCACTGATTGACATAGTACATCTTAGAGTCTCTGCCCATTTTTTTTTTTTTTAAAGATTTATTCATTTTATTACAGCCAGATATATACAGAGGAGAGACAGAGAGGAAGATCTTCCGTCCGATGATTCACTCCCCAAGTGAGCCGCAACGGGCCGATGCGCGCCAATCTGAAGCCTGGAACCTGGAACCTCTTCCGGGTCTCCCACGCGGGTGCAGTGTCCCAATGCATTGGGCCGTCCTCAACTGCTTTCCCAGGCCACAAGCAGGGAGCTGGATGGGAAGTGGAGCTGCCGGGATTAGAACCGGCGCCCATATGGGATCCCGGGGCTTTCAAGGCGAGGACTTTAGGCGCTAGGCCACGCTGCCGGGCCCGAGTCTCTGCCCATTTTTCACAGCCAACATATATGGCTGAAGTAGTTGAAAGTGTAGTAAGACAGCGTGATATGTTTTCAGATTTATCCACTCTTTTTTTTTTTTTTTTTTTTTTTAAGATTTATTCATTTTATTACAGCCAGATATACAGAGAGGAGGAGAGACAGAGAGGAAGATCTTCCGTCCGATGTTTCACTCACCAAGTGAGCCGCAACGGGCCGATGCTGTGCCGATCCGATGCCGGGAACCTGGAACCTCTTCCGGGTCTCCCACGTGGGTGCAGTGTCCCAATGCATTGGGCCGTCCTCAACTGCTTTCCCAGGCCACAAGCAGGGAGCTGGATGGGAAGTGGAGCTGCCGGGATTAGAACCGGTGCCCATATGGGATCCCAGGGCTTTCAAGGCGAGGACTTTAGCCGCTAGGCCACGCCGCCGGGCCCTATCCACTCTTTTTATAAAGTCTTATTTATTGATTTAAGTTGGAAAGCAGAGATGGACTGACAAGTATACTCCCTGTTTGTTGGTTCACTCCCTGAAAGGTTAGGAGGCCTGAAACTCAGCCTGGGTTTCCATGTGTGTGGCATGGACTCAGTTGGCTGTGACCTGGATTTATGCATTCTGTATGTGATGTGGGCATCTCAGCTGGCATTTTTAAAAAAGATTTATTTGTTTTTATTTTAAAGTCAGATATATAGAGAGGAGGAGAGGCAAAGAGGAAGATATTCCAGGAGCTTCTTATAGGTCTCCCACATGGGTGTAGGATCCCAAGGCTTTGGGCTGTCCTCAACTGCTTTCCCAGGCTACAAGCAGGGAGCTGGATGGGAAGCAGGGTGCCAGGATTAGAACTGGCGCCCATATGGGATCCTGGTGCATACAAGGCGAAGACTTTAGCCACTAGGCTTCTGCACCAGGCCTTCAGCTGACTTTTTTTTTTTTTTTTTCTGATTTGTTTGTTTTTGCTGGAAAGCCCGATTTTACAGAGAGAGAAAGATTCCATCCGCTGGTTGACTCCCTAAACGGCCTCAATAGTTGGAGCTGAGCTGATCTGATCAGGAGCCTCTTCGGGTTTTCCTACTTGGGTATGGGGTCCTGAGGCTTTGGACCCATCCTCTGCTGCTTTCCCCAGGCCATAAGCAGAGAGCTGGATGGGAGGTGAAGCAGCTGGGACACAAACCAGCACCCGTATAGGATCTCAGAGCTTAAAGGTGGAGGATTAGCCAGTTGAATCGTTGGGCTGGCCCCCCAAGTGGTATCTTAACAACTGTATCAAATAACCTCGCATCTGTTTTTGATACACACTATTGTTTTTATGATCATTAGACGTTTTCATGAAGCATAGTATGGCAGTTTGTAATTTTATTTTTTAAAGCCATAATTACTTATTTCAAAGAGAGTAAGAGAGAGGGCAATCTTCCATCTTTTCTCATCTCTTTTCTCCTTAGATGACCACAACAGTCTGGTCTAGACTAGACCCAGGCCAGGAATTCTTAATTTTCCCACATGGGTGGCAGGATGCTAATTACTTGGACTGTTATTCATTGCCTTGCCAGTTGTCTTAGCAATTAGCAGGAAGTTGGATTGGAAAAGAGTAGCCAAGACTTGAACCAATATTCTGATATATTGTAATTAACTCTGCTTTATTAAAGATGTTTTTATTTGAAAGGCAGAGTTACAGGGAGAGAGACAGTGAAATATCTTCATCTGCTGGCCACTCGCCAAATGGCTGTAGTAGCCAGGAGGAAGAAACTTTTCTCTGATTTCTCCTTTGGGTGCAGGGGCCCAAATTCTTGGGCTATCCTCCACTGCTTTTCCCAGGCATGTTAGCAAGGAGCCAAATTGGAAAAGGAGCAGTCTAATTTGACTTGGTGCTCCCGTGGGATGCAGGATTGTAGGTGGTTATTTGACCTGATATATTCTGTAACACTAACCTTTGTTCCTTTTCCTTTTTTAGATTAAATTTTTTTAAAGATGTGCTTGTTTATTTAAAAGAAGAAAATTTTCCATTTACTGGTTCACTTCCTAAATGGCCTGCACTGGGCCAGGCTGTAGCCAGGAGCGCTTCATCTGAGTCTCCTAAATAGCTGGTAGGGGCGCAGGCGCAGACACAGACACTTGTGCCATTGTTTATTGCTTTTCTCATGCTTTTAGCAGGGAACTGGATCAGAAATGGAGCAAGTGGAACATGAACTGGCACTCATATGGGATGCTGGACTTATGGGTTATTTGCTGTAATGCAATATGTCTCTTCCCCCAACTTTTGTATTTCATTTCTCACAATAATAATAAATGTCAGGCTTTGTTTTAATTAACTTGAACCCTAAGGAAACACCATAAGGTAAGAACTGTTATCTTGTTTTACAGATGACAGGTTGAATACATGTTAAGAACTCTGATTTGAACCCTGTAAGTTTGTCCCTAAGTCCCCTTTTATAACTTTTAGTTTCTTTTTTTTTTAATAGCTTTTAGTTTGTTTTTTTTATAGCTTTTAGTTTCAATCAAGGATACTGGTAGATCCTTACAATGTGTCATTCTAAATATATTTTGCATATGATTATGATTAGGCAAAATTATTCCTCAGAATTCAGAGAGGAAAACATCTATGCTGGTATGGCTAGGGATTGTTTTGCTCATCTTATGGAATGGCTCTTGCTTGTCTCAGTATGCACTTTTGTAGTATCAAATCTAATTATTTTTGTGGTGTATTTTATCTTTTTGCACTTCCTAGTTATCTGTATCTCTCCCAATAAATTCTTGTGATTCAGTAATTGATCATCCATAAGAGATGGATTGCTTGTAAACATTTGAGATTGTAAAAGTCTATTTCAACACTGGTTTGCTACATATCATGAACAATGAAGTTCTAGTTGTTAATTGTAATTCCTACAGCACCACAAGAGTCATGCAATGGCATCTATTCCTACAAGAAGGTTTTTGACTCCTGTTTTCATCATTCTTGTGATGAATTTTTATTTTAGTAGCATGGTTGCTACCTTCATGTTAATGAAAACTTATGATTTTCACCGTAATGTGGACTGTGCTCACTGATTCTGTAAGTTAGGGGATATATATTGGAAGTGTAGCGGATGCTGATATATTCAGATACGGAGACAAAGTACTATATGTCTCTATACATACAGACCAGACATGGATTCCGAGTGAAAGAATTGAAACTGTCCTAACAGTAAGATGATGGACTCCCTGACAGTGACCATGCCTACATTTTTGGGAAACACCTTAGCAACAACACAATGGAGTTGTGACTGTTCATGAAGGACATCCGTTGTAAAACTAGAAGGAAAAGCAGTGTGGGGGTGGCGAGCGAGGGACCTTGGGGAAGGGCATGGGCAACCCCAGAACCTATGAAACTATCATAAAACAAAACATTTTCAAATAAAAAAAATTCAGAGAGGAAGCAGGAAAAAGCACAAAATGTTCACAACTTTTATTTTTTGGAGGCAGACAACACACACATGTCCTTCATCTCTGGTACATTGTCCAAGTACCTGCAAGAGGTGACATTGCGTGAGGCTTAAGTCAGGAACTCACTCTGGCTCTCTGATATGGATACCCAAGTACTCGAGCCATCATTTGCTGTATCCCAGTGTGTACATTAGCAGGACGCTAGAATCAGAATTGGAGCTGGAACTGGAACCCAGTGCTGTGCCAAATGTGCAGCTCAGTTAAAATTTTTTGAGGTTTATTCTGTTTATTTCAAAGGTACAGTGAAGAAAAAGACAGTGAGATCTTACATCTGCCGATTTATGCCCTAAATGGTCACAGTGGCCAGAGCTGGGCCAGATCAAAACCAGGAGCCAGAAAATTTCTCCAGGTGTTCCACCTAGGTGTGTGGGACCCAAGGTTAGCTTTCTTCTGGTGTTTTCTCAGGTACATCAGCAAGGAGCTAGATTGGAAATGGAGCAGTTGAGTCCTGAATCTGTGCCCATATGGGCTGATGGCGCCTTTAATTGCTGTGCCACAGTGCTGACTCTGCATTTCAATTTTTAAAAAAGATTTATTTTTATTGCAAAGTTAGATGTATACAGAGGCGAAGAGGCAGAGAGGAAGATCTTGCGTCTGATTCACTCCCCAAGTGACCACAACAGCCAGAGCTGCGCCGATCTGAAGCCGGCAGCCAGGAGCCTCATCTGGGTTTCCCATGTGGGTTGCAGGGTCCCAAGGCTTTGGGCCATCTTCAACTGCTTTCCAGGCCATAAGCAGGGAGCTGGATGGGAAGCAGGGCCCTTTGGGGTTAGAACTGGCGCCCATATGGGATTCTGGCGCGTGCAGGGTAAGGACTTTAACCACTACGCACTGGGAGCGGCTGCTCCACTTTTGATCTAGCTCCTCGCTTGTGGCCTTGGGAAAGGAGAACAATTTGGCTCAGGGCTGGGTTCCTTGCACTCATATGGGAGACCTGGAAGAGACTCCTGGTTCCTGGCTTCTCACTTAGGATTGGCTCAGCTCTGGGTGTTGCAGCCATTTGGGGAGTGAGCCAGCAGATGGAGAATCTTGCTGTAAATCTGCATTTCAAATAAAAATAAATCTTGGCCATTAGGGCGAAGGCTGACGGCGAGCGTCGGTGGAGAACGGCTTGTCTACACCGCTTCATCTTTTGCACCCTGATGGGACGGTCCGGTGAAGTCCTTTTCTTAAGAGTGCCAGAATTGGGGGTCAAGCACTGGCCGTTGGAAGACAAGGTGCTTTATAAATATTTAACAACTAACACATAGAATTTGGGAAATGGTATCCTGGAAATCAGAGGAGTTTTAGGAGCATCACCATCATTCATGGTCTAGAGACAGATTGCTGACAAGTCAAGGAAGACAGAATTTAATGCCGAAGTATGAGGAGATTAACTACCTAGCAAAATTGAAGCCAAAACTAGTTTTCAGTCTGTACTTACCCAGCAGGTACTGGATTTATACAGCCTCTGCTCGCAAAAACAGTTTTCCTGAAATCGGTATCTCATAGCAGGGTTCTTGTAATAACAATCGGTGAATCTGCATTGACATGGCAATATGCTGCTAAGTGCATGGTTTGCAGCAGGGTTCACCTATAGCATTGTGCTGTCTTTGTTGAATTATGACGAAAGTATCCACCATGGTAGTAGTGCACTGGATAGTTTGAGAGCTTTAGAAATCCTCTGCTCATTGATCTCTTTCTCCTCAAACCCCTTTTTAATGTCTTCATGGTTTTCTAGAAGGTCACATAGTTGGAAACCTGTAATTTATAACCTTGTCAGTTTGGCTTCTTCAGTTAGTCAAATTTCCTTCATGCGTTTTTGTGGGTTGATAGCTTATTTTGTTTCAATCCGTTGCATGGCTACACCACAGTTTGTTTATCCACCCACCTGCTGAAGGGCATCTTGGTTGCTTTTGCTGTTTGACAATTATGAATAAAGCTGTTAGAAATAAAAAAATAAATCTTTAAAAACAAAATTAAAAATGAGGTGTCAAGACAACCTTGAAACTGGAGCATGATCGAGGACAAAGTTGCTAGAAGTTACTCAGTTGGTAATGGTGGTCTGGATAAGAATGGGAGTGGTTAAGACTTGGAGATGTGATCAGAGTAGAGAGGTGTATGTAAGTTGAGCTAATAGAAATTTTGGGGCATAGGAGAAAGGATTGTAATGATAGTTCCCAGATTTTTTGACTTTTGAGCTCATGATAGTACTGTATTTTTTAAATAGGGAGTCTAGAGAAAATCAGCTTGGGAGTGAGAATAAGCTTAGGAGATCATTGGTTAGATCTGTATGTTTTGGGACTGGCACCCTGGTGTAGTAGCTGAGCTGCTTCCTGTGGCACTGGCATCTCTTGGGCACTGATTCATGTCCTGGCTGTTCCACTTCCGATCCAGCTCCTTGCTTATTGTATGGGAAAGCAGTGGAGGATGGCTCAAGTCTTTGGGCACCTGCACACATGTGGGAGACCTGGAAGAAGCTCCTGGCATTGAATTATCCTTGTTCTGGCTGTTGCAGCCATTTGGGGAGTGAACCACTGGATGGAAGATCTCTTTTTCTGCCTTTCCTCTTTATATCTCTGCCTTTCAAACAAAAAGAAATAAATCTTTGAAAAATAGGTAGATCTGGGCCCAGTGTGATAGTTCAATTAGTTAATCCTTTGCCTGCAAGCACTGAGATTACATACTGGTGCTGGTTCATGTCCTGATCATCCAGCTCCCTCCTTGTGGCCTGGGAGGTAGAGGATGGCCCAAAGCCTTTGGACCTGCACCTATGTGGGAGACCCAGAAGTTGCTCCTGGCTCCTGGCTTCAGATTGGCTGAGTTCAGGCCGTTGGGCCATTTGGGGATTGAACCAGTAGATAGAAGATGTTTCTCTCTGTATCTCTTTCTCTCTGTAAAAATAAAGAATTTTTTAAAAAAGTAACTGTGTGCGCTCATCAAAAAGGTACCTCTTTTCTTACGGTTTTTATTTTACACCTTGACTGTTGAATTCACTTGTAGGACATGGCAAATGTTTTTGGTACACTTGTCCAGAGTTGACCTTTTCCTCCCTTTGTGCTAGGATGTCTGAATTGATAGAAAAAGAAACTGAAGAATATCGTAAAGGAGATCCAGACCCATTTGATGATCGACATCCTGGTAAGACGTGTGTTCTCTCCTAAGCTTGGGTTCTGTTTTCTTACAAAAGGAAATTGATAGAATATTTTTCAACATAAAAGAAATACTTTTCAACTGATTTGGCATCTCCTGTGGTAAATTTTCATTTATTTATTAGTATTTTTTTATTTGAAAGGCAGTCAGATTTATGGAGAGAAGAAGGGTCCTGTGGTAAATTTTGAGATGTTTTGTTAAAATGTTGGGAAGGTGGGGACAATAAGGCAAAATAATTTCCTGGGAAAATTGAAATATTTTTGGAACTTACAGATTAAATAGCAGGTAGTAGTATAGTAGATTTGAAGATACTAACTTCATTTGGCATGCTTTAGTTAGTTGGTATGATTACAGGGACTGAAATAAGACTTTCCGTATTGTGACGTTTTAAATGCCAAATTGTGTTTTCCTTTGTGCCTTTATCTTTCCAGTAAGATTTGTCTTGATGGGGAAATACATTTGAGAATGCACATTAGTTGGGAAATCAATACACAGATCTTTTAAAAAATAAACATACTTTTTTTTGTTTTTTGTAGGTAAAGTAAGCCATCCCTGGTTAACTTAGTTTTATTTTGGACTAATTTAGTTAGAATCATGACACATCTGCCTTGTTGTGAAGTGTGCCATAATACAGAATTGGGCAGGACCTTAGACTGCCATTTTTATTTTTCTCTAGAGTGGATTACCTTGGACAAAGCTTGTCATGTGTGGGTGTGTACTGTAGATGCTCTGTAGCTAGAAGCAGTCCTTTGTGGAGAAGGGTTTGAAATTTTGTATGTGAAGAGAAAGCAGATAAGGAGGAACTAATGAAAGTTAGAAGATTTATATGTCGACTTTGAATATTTTTTTAAAAGATTTATTTATTTTTATTACAAAGTCATATACAGAGAGGAGGAGAGGCAGGAAGAGACTTTGAATATTCAAGGATTTATTTCTGTTTTTTAATACTTTTGTTCCCAAGTGTAAATAAACTGGGCATTTCAAATTGTTTATATTATAGTATCTGTTGCCCCTGTCCTAGATGTTTTTTAATGACTGTAGATGGTAATTCACTTTTTTTAAATTAAAAAAGTATTTTAAATATTGTTTACATAGTTGAGATGGATGCACACCCATGTGAGCCTCAGATTAGAGTGGGGGGAAGGTTGAAGAATGGAGGAAGGGAGGTTGGATGAATTTTTCCGTGTTTTTCTTTTTCTCCTGTATCTGCAGGAAGCGGGAAAAGTGGGAAGGAGAGAGGGTTGCTGCTTGCTGTCAAACTGCATTGGAACCTGGGATGGGGGACGATTATTTCATAATGCCTTAAAGATACTAATGTGGGGAAGCATGTTCCAAGGAAGTATTCACTTTTTAATCCATACTTTTAGTAAGGCATTCAGAGCTTGGGAAGTGAATGGAAAACGATTAAAGGTCCAGCACGATGGCTCAGTGGCTAAATCCTTGCCTTGCATGTGCCAGGGTTTCATATGGGCGCCAGTTTGTAACCTGGCTGGTCCACTTCCCATCCAAGTTCCTGCTTGGGAACCTGAACCTGTAATAAGGGTGATCTGGTTGAAGCTCCTGGCTCCTGACTTAAGATTGGCTCAGCTCAGCTCAACCCATTGTGGCCACTTGGGGAGTGAACCACCGTTAGGGAAGATCTTTATCTCTTTATAAATCTTCCTCTCCAATAAAAATAAATACATCTTTAAAAGAAAAAACAAAAACCTCAAATTAAATTCATGGGAATGGGGTTTGAGTGTGTCTTATCAAGATACCTGGCTATGAATCCCAGCTCTACTGCAGATTCCAGCTTCCTGCTAATGTACACGAGAGAAGCAGCAGATGATGGCTCAGGTGCTTGGGTGTCTGGCACCATTTGAGAGACATGGCTTGACCCAGCCCAGGTTATTGCAGGAATTTTGGAGAGTGAACCAGCAAGAGGAGCTGTTTCTTCTTGTCTTTCAAATGGAAAAAATTTAAAAATAAAATTAAGGATTATAAAAAAAAATTAAAAGAGATGGTCGTGCTAAGTGTCCTTGCCTTAAAAAGGATGAAGTGATGATGGGGAAAAAGAAAAGAATCATTTACTTTTTTTTTTTTTAGTAGGGACTTAGGATTTTAATTTTCTGTCTATTTTAAGGAATATTTCTTACTGGCCTAATCACTTAAAAAAAAAATCTCAGTTTCATCCCTTGTAAACAGTGAGAGGACCCTGAGGTCCGTATTTGTGTTTATGATACATCCTCTAACTTTTGTGGATTACTGTGAGTTCCTGTAGCTTGGTAAAAACTTCCCTTTAGTAGCTTGCATCTTGTCTTCATTCTGTGGCTAAATTTACCTCTCCAGTAGTCTGAAAGGAAATGAAAGTAGATATCTGTGTTAAGATTATAGCACATCTTTTGATCATTAGCTAATTCTTTTACCTTCAGGTTGTACATTGAATAGATCCTAGATCTGTTATCTTTTCATACGTGCTAGGAAGTTAAGATGTCTAAGACCACTGCATCTTTAGGTTAGTGATTGCTTAGTGAAATTCACCCCATGCCTGGATGTCCGCCTGGGTTCTACTGTTTATCTGCTGCTGCAGTCGTTGTGTTTGGACATATAACCTAACTTCCCCAGACCACCCATCAAGGGCTTGGTTTCTGCCTTCTTGTGACTACATAGTCAGGGGTTTTCTTTGAAAATCTGCTTCATCACAAGAATCTTGTAGTGGTGGTGGTGGTTGTTTTTGCTTGTTGGCATTTTACTGGTATTTATAACAACCTAGGTGCCTTTGTAGAGCTCTTGAGTTGATTCACTGGGATGACTTACTCATTCCTTTGTTCCCCCCTCTTCTCTTGGTAGGTCGAGCTGATCCAGAATGTATGCTGGGCCACTTGCTGAGAATACTCTTCAAGAATGATGATTTCATGAATGCAGTAGGTTTGCTCTTACTTTCTTCCAGAGATTATCAGGAGATTCTGTAATTTTATTTGTTTTTTATTTTGCAAATTGTTTGCTTTTGCTAAAGCTTTGGCAAAGTTGGGATTAGAGTGGACAGGTTTTTAAAATGTGGAATTGGTCCAGTTGAAATAAGTTAATTATGGGTTTTGTCTTGTTAAAGTCTTAGTTGTGGGCAGATTTATTTTCTCTTTGGTGTAAACTTTGCCTGAGTGAATACTGGTGTGGGATCCCAAGGCATGTATGTTCATTTTTGGGTAAGATTTTGAATGTGAGAACATAAGAAAATAAAGGTGATGTGCAGGATGTAATTCTGCACTGACAGTGGTGTGTGCACTTGGGATGTGTCATAATAGAAAGGTGCTTTGTCTTTAACTTGAGGCTGTTGTGGAGAGTAAAGTGAATGAATGTGTGTGAAGAGTGACTGAGGGTAAGACTGTTCCACTCACAGCTCCTGCAAATAATAATTACCCAATACATCAATACATTGTAGCTGTTAGGTGGTGTTTTTTTTTTGTTTTGTTTTTGTTTTTTACAAAAATGATGCTTGAGGGAAGGGATTTTGGGGTTTATTTCTGGTTTCAATACTGCTCTATATTATATTGTTCAATGATAGTTTGGTCTTTGGGCAAATGACTTCAGCCTCTTTAAGCTTTGTTTTCCCCAAATGTTACTTGACTAGTCTGTAAAGTGAGGATACTAGTAAGATCGCTCAAAACATTTTTGTAATCTTTGAGTAAAATTAGGCTTGGAAAGGGCATGGCTCAGTGCCTGTCACATCATAAAGACCCCATGTTAGTATAATGACTCCCAAGTTTATTTCTATGTAACCAGTGTTGCTTCTCAGCTGCAGGTCACTTACTTCCTCCTGCCTTCTGGAGAATGTTGCATGGAGGTAGCCTACTGGGTGCCTTCAGTTCTTCTGTGTCTGACCATTGGCTGCACAGTCGATTTCTCTTATTTGACAGCTCAGTAATGATCTGGCCAGCTAGAAGGGATCATTTAGTCTCTTGCAAGCTTTCCTGTTCAGAGAATTTACAGATCTGTTGTTCTTTCCTCCTTCAACTTAGGATAGCCTTTAATCCTTTCTTTGTCATCAGACCTTAGTTTAACCACTGCTACCTCTTACTTGGTTACTACAATAGCCTCATTGGTTTCTTACTGTTTTTCCTCCTTTAATACATTCTCTGTAGTACAAAAATCTTTCTAAACCACAGAATATCCTGGTACCTCTTTCTTAATATATATTAGTGGTTTCTCAGTGTTCTCAGAATAAATTTAAATTCCTTAGTTTAGTGTAAAATTCTAATCTGTTCTCCCCAGCATCAGTTTTTTCCCTTCTGGTTCCCTCTTCTCTCACTCTTTGTAGATAATTCTCTTGTGCATTTTGTTCTGGCTTAGAATCATCCTCTCTCTAGCCTTCACTGATTCCTCTGCCAGAATTGTGTAATCTAGATGTTTCTGTAGCATGTTTCTGATGCTACCTTCACTCCAGCTATCAACTTTCCTTGAATTCTGAGAAATATTTTCATAGTGGGTTTGTGTCAGTAAGTATTTATTGTGGTGTACATAGCACCAAAGGGAGTGTCATTTAGTAGAGATTTAGTAAATTCTAAATGAGTGCCCAAAAGAAATTTTACTTACATATACATATGTATAGGTATATAAGTTTTTCACTAACCACTGTCAAGAACTGGGACGTCTTTTGTTCTATTTTATGAATCTGAAAAAATGTAAAAGGTTTGGGTGATTTTTTTGTGATATCCCTTGAACTTTAATTTCTTTGGTAGCTAAGTTTTTTTTTTTTGTTGTTTTGTTTTTTAAGATTTATTTATTTATTTTGCAAAGTCAGACATACAGAGAGGAGGAGAGACAGAGAAAAATATCTCCCATCCAATGATTCACTCCCCAAATGACCGCAATAGCCAGTGTTGTGCCGATCTGAAGCCAGGAGCCAGGAGATCCTCCGGGTCTCCCAAATGTGTTCAGGGTCCCAAGGTTTTGGGCTGTCTCGACTGCTTTCCCAGGCCACAAGCAGGGAGCTGGATGGGAAGCGGAGCTGCTGGGATTAGAACTGGCGCCCATATGGGATCCCGGGGCTTTCAAGGCGAGGACTTTAGCCGCTAGGCCATGGCGCTGGGCCCGCTAAGTTGTTTTATGGGGGATTTACAGCTTCAAAAGAAATTTTGTATAATAGTTTCATGGATCATAACTACTAGTACAAACTAAAGGTTCACTTCATGATTCATTTGTGTTTTTTTTTTAACATATATTTTTATTGCATTTCCTTTTTGTTAAAACTTATTACATTGCATTATGTGATACATTTTTTTATGCACTGGGATTCCCCCCGCCCCTCTCAAAACCCTCCCCCCACAGTGGATTGCTCCACCTTGTTGCATTTCCATAGTTCAAATTCAGTTGACATTCTTTCATTGGAGGTATTTACCAAGCATAAAGTCCAGCATCTTATTGTCCTGGGAAGTTCAATGGTTTCTTGGTGAGACCATCTCTGGTCTGAAGGTAGAGCCGGCAGAGTATCATTCCAATCAATTAAAAGTCCCAACATAATATTTCCAAATATTTACAACATTATGGCATTATTGACATGGTATTGATTAACCAATATGTTAATAGGAAAATGTGTTTGTGTTTTTTAAGACAAAGATGGGAATATGTTAGTGTTTATTGGACTGGGTTTTATTTTTTTTTCCTTTGCAGCTGGTGAATGCATATGTGATGACAAGCCGAGAACCCCCTTTGAACACTGCGGCTTGCAGACTCCTGCTGGACATCATGCCAGGGTTAGAAACTGCTGTTGTCTTTCAAGAAAAGGTACGGACTAAAAAGAAATGACATTTTATTGTTAATTGAATAGTGAACTGTTTGATATTTTCTTGAGTGTTTACAGGCTTTTTTCTTTATTTTTTTTTAGGAGTTATTTTTATTGGGAAGTCAGATATACAGAGAGGAGAGACAGACAGAAATATCTCCCATCCAATGATTCACTCCCTAAGCGGCCACAACAGCTGGTGTTGTGCTGATCCGGAGCCAGGAGTTCAGATTCTCTTCTGGGTCTCCCATATGGGTGCAGGATCCCAAAGCTTTGCGCCTTCCTCCACTGCTTTCCCAGGCCACAATCAGGGAGCTGGATGGGAAGCAGGGCCGCCGGGATCAGAACTTGTGCCCATATGGGTTCCCGACGCATTCAAGGCGAGGACTTTAAGCACTACGCTAGGCCACGGCTCTGGGCCCTAATTCTTAATTTTTAAGTTGAATTTTTTTGTAGTGTAAACTAGTGTAACCACTGTGGAAGTTAATGTGGAGAGTGGTCAGGAACTGAGAATTGATCTGCCATACAACCTAGCTATTTCATTCCCGGGAATATATTCAAATGAAATAAAATCTACATACTATAAAGTGACCTGTAACAGTAGTGTATTTAAAATGGCACAATTCATAATACTGAAAACATGGAAACAACCCAGATGCCTATCAACAGATCAATGGGTAAAATAACTATGGTACATCGGCTTTATGGAATACTAAGTAAGCATAAAAAGGATGAAATCCTACTATTTGTAACAGAATGGTCCCAACTGGAGCCCATTCTGTTTAGTGAAATAAGACAGTCCCAAAGGACAAATATCATGTATTTTCTATGGTATTAAAGTTGAGTTTTATTGACTAAGTTGAATTCTGTTGCATGAATGTATTTTAATAGCTCATCTATTGCCTTTTAGGGCATTTTTAACTCTTAAGAACAATGTGGCAATGTTTCATTGGTGTTTTTTCCTCACAGGATTAATGTTTTTGTTTATGTCTTTAGTTATGAAAGTGATCCTTTTCAGAATTATGCTGTTTAATTTTCTTTACTGTAGGAAGGTATTGTTGAGAATCTTTTCAAATGGGCCCGAGAGGCTGATCAGCCATTGAGGACTTATTCTACTGGACTGTTAGGAGGTGCTATGGAAAATCAAGACATTGCTGCCAACTACAGAGATGAAAATTCACAATTGGTAAGAACTTTCTTGGAATGAATTTTTGTGTAATATGAGAGAATATTCCCAACTTCTTTCCTTCTACTTAAATCTGAAGATGTAGATTCTGTTTACTACATTGTACTGAAGTATGGCTTACAGTGTCATTGTTCCAAGGTTATACTCCATGAGTTTCAGTTTTACTTCTAAACTTTGAAAATAGATATTTTTCATCTTGTCAAAGAATATTTTTAATATTTATTTATTTGAGAGAGAGAGTGAGCACTAGCTTTCATATACTAATTTGCTTTCCAAATGGCTGCAGATACGGCTATGTCTGTGCAAACCTAAAGCCAGGAGCCAGAAATTCCATCTGGGTCACCTACATGGGTGGTAGTTCTTGGGCCGTCTTCCATTGCCTTCCCACACCCATTTGTAGAACTGGATTGGAAGTAGAACAGTTGGGTCTCAGTCGGTGCTCCAACATGGGAAGTTGACATGCTTTACTTTTTGCTCCATGATACATGGCATCATACGTTGTAGAAAATTGAATTAGAAGGCACTTCTTTTTTTTTTTTAAGATTTTATTATTATTGGAAAGTCGGATATACAGAGAGGAGGAGAGACAGAGAGGAAGATCTTCCATCCGATGTTTCACTCCCCAAGTGAGCCGCAACGGGCCGGTACACGCCAATCCGATGCCGGGACCAGGAACCGCTTCCGGGTCTCCCACGTGGGTGCAGGGTCCCAAGGCTTTGGGCCGTCCTCTCCTGCTTTCCCAGGTCACAAGCAGGGAGCTGGATGGGAAGTGGAGCAGCCGGGATTAGAACCGGCGCCCATATGGGATCCCGGGGCTTTCAAGGCGAGGACTTTAGCCGCTAGGCCACGCCGCCGGGCCCAGAAGGCACTTCTTGTATGTCGAACCTAGCAGTTAAATTCCAGCATCCCTTGTTGGAGTACCTGGGTTTTGATACACAGCTGCAGCTTTTGACTCTAGTTTCCTGCTGCCATAAAACCTAGGAAGCAGGAAAGAAGGTTCGAATAATTGAGTTTCTGCCTCTGTATAAGAGACCTGGATGGAATTCCTGGCTTCAGCTCTGGTCCAGTCCCAGCTGTTAGGAGCTTTTGAGGAATGAACCAGTGAATGGCAGTGCTATACTCTCTGATAAATGGGCTTAAAAAGCTGATCAGCTGTTGAGTATATGTTCTGCTGAACTATCAGGAGATGCTGTCAAATAAATCAGTAAGAAATTTTAAAAGGTGCTTTTTTCAGTTAAAAATTTTAACAATGTGCATGGCTTTTTTCATAATAGGCATTTTATGTGAACTTTTAGAACACTCCATGTATATATGGTTTTAAAAATTATAAGCTCATCCTTTAAATGTTCTCACAAATTTTTGAAATACTCTCATATAGCAAAGCTGAATTTTATAGTGAGCAATCATTAATATACTAGTTAACTCAGGAGCATTTTACTATACTTTGTTATATAACCATCTGTCTGCCCTTCTGTGTATCTTTCATTCCAGTTGTTCTTAAATGTAGTTCCAAAGTTGAAGACATCATATAATGTTTAAAACTAAGCACAATGCCACCTTTTGGGTTTGGCCCAGAAAGTAATTTTAAAAGTGAACTTTAAAAATAAACTTTGTTATTATATACACTATTGATGACAGTGTTTAACAGAATACAAGTTGCACTAGCTAAAAGTTTGAAAAGCCTTCATGTTTGATATTTGAATAAACATTTTAAAAGTCATGACCATGTCTAGTTTCTGCCTCTTCAGATATGATGGTCCAGCCCCACTTGACCCAAAGAGATCATTTGTGAATGATGTGTTTTACATATAAATCTTCTGGTTTAGGTTTTCTGGAAGATTTTATGGGGGCAAGACTTTCAGGCTGTTGTTTATTTCATCAGATTATAGAACTCAAGTCTATATTTATCAAATCTAATACTAGACATTGGACTGATGCGTGAGTATCCACTTCTCCTTAAGTGGAAATAAGAATTATTTATTAAGACTTATTTAAGTAAAGATGCGTAAGAGATAACTCCTTTTACTCAATATCTGCTGATAGGTGGCTATAGTGCTTCGAAGACTGAGGGAGCTACAGCTTCAGGAAGTAGCCTTGCGGCAAGAAAACAAACGTCCCAGCCCACGGAAGCTCTCTTCTGAACCCCTTTTGCCTTTGGATGAGGAAGCTGTGGATATGGATTATGGCGACATAGCAGGAGATGTAGTGGATGGAGAGCAAGAAGAAGCTTCTGGAGATGTGGAGATCTCTTTTCATCTTGATTCAAGCCACAAGACCAGTAGTAGAGTAAACTCGGCAACCAAACCGGAGGAAGGAGTCTTGAAGAAAAACAAGTCAGCAAAACAGGGTGACAGAGAGAACTTTAGGAAAGCCAAGCAGAAGTTGGGGTTCTCGTCTTCTGATCCAGATCGCATATTTGTTGAGCTTTCTAACAGCAGCTGGTCAGAAATGTCCCCGTGGGTGATTGGCACCAATTATACCCTTTATCCTATGACTCCTGCTATTGAGCAGAGACTCATTCTTCAATATTTAACTCCTCTAGGAGAATATCAGGAGGTAAGAGCACTGTTCACACTTCAGTTTATGTATATACTTTACTTCTAGTATGTTTTATACAGCAATATGTTTTTACTCAGAAAATATCCTTCAAACCTGTTAAGTCTTATGTAGATCACTTGTGATAGGTCTGTTTGACCAGAGTGTGCTTAAATGTTTATTCTTTGTAAGTGAGAAGAGGTGAAGTGCCTCATTTCTTCAACATTACTTGGTCATAAGGAGGAAATAGGAAATATATGAAAAGTTAAAATGTAATAGTTGCTTTTGCTCTTCATTTCAGCTACTTCCCATATTCATGCAGCTTGGATCACGAGAGTTGATGATGTTCTATATTGATCTGAAGCAGACTAATGATGTCTTGCTTACGTTTGAGGCCCTCAAGGTAAAGTTCTCCACAAGTATTCATTCGCTGATCTTTTTCTTTCTTTCTTTTTTTTTTGTTTTTAAAGATTTATTTATTATTTTCGTTACAAAGTCAGATATACAGAGAGGAGGAGAGACAGAGAGGAAGATCTTCTGTCCGATGTTTCACTTCCCAAGTGAGTGCAACGGCCAGTGCTGCGCTGATCTGAAGCCGGGAACCAGGAACCTCTTCTGGGTCTCCCAAGCGGGTGTTCAAGGTCCCAAAGCTTTGGACTGTCCTCGACTGCTTTCCCAGGCCACAAGCAGGGAGCTGGATGGGAAGTGGAGCAGCCGGGATTAGAACTGGTGCTCATATGGGATCCCGGGGCGTTCAAGGCGAGGACTTTAGCCGCTAGGCCACTGTGCCGGGCCCTCTTTCTTTCTTTTTTAAGATTTATTTATTTTTATTGCAAAGTTAGATATACAGAGAGAAGGAGAGACAGAGAGGAAGATCTGTCCGATGATTCACTCCTGAAGTGACCACAACGGCCGGTACTGTGCTGATCCGAAGCTGGGAGCCAGGAGCTCTTCTGGGTCCCCAGGTTTTGGGCCATCCTTGACTGCATTCCCAGGCCACAATCAGGGAGCTGGATGGGAAGCGGGACCATCCGGATTAGAACTGGCGCCCATATGGGATCCTGGTGCATTCAGGGCGAGGACTAGCTGCTAGGCCACCGTGCTGGGCCCCTCTTTATTTTTTTTAATTGGAAAGTCAGATTTACAGAGAGAAGGAGATATAGAGAGACAGAATTTTCTTCTACTGGTTTACTTCCCAAGTGGCCAAAATAGCTGAAGCGGAGCCAATCCAAAGCCAGGATCCTGGAGCCTCCTCTGGGTCTCCAACACGGGTGCAGGGTCTCAAGACTTCCAGATTGCAAGGAGGGAGCTGGATGGGAAGTGGAGCAGTTGGGTTTAGAATCAGTGCCCATATGGCACCTGGTGTATGCAAGGCAAGCACTTAGCCACTAGGCTATTGTACTGGGCCCTAGTGAGCTTTTTCCTTACAGAGAAGCTCTTAACGTGTTTTGGCAAAAAACATCTTGGGGTTTTATTGCTGAGGGTGTGTCTATTGCCAGATGCATCAGAATAAAGCCAATGAAACATGCTCATTTAGGTAGGGTGATGAGACTTACCAGCTGTTGAATGTTGAGGTAGATAGTAGCTCTAGAGCTAGGAGTAACCTCTTATTACTGAAGAGAAATGAAAAGTTATATATAGATACACATTAAGAAACTGGAGGGTAATTGGGACACTGGAACTCAAACTAGTACTCTGATGTCCTGTGTCACAGGCTGTGAGTCAGCCTGGTGCTCCACAATGCCAGCTCGTTTCGTTGGGTAAGTCAGAATTTCAGTGTTGATATTTCAGAGCTGTGCTGTCCGGTGGAGTGTTCTGTGATGTTAGAGATAGTACATATCTGCCTTGTTCAGTACAGTAACTTCTTAGCCGTTTTTGACTCTGGAGTACCAGAAATGTAGCTAGTGCCTTTGAATTTTTTATTTAGTTCTAATTTCAGTGAAATTAGTAACAGATGGCCATTGACTACTTCCTTGAACAGTACAGTTTCAGAAGTTACTGAAATGCAGTAGAACTAAGGTAATATGCCTTTCAGACCCAAGAAATTTTACATTTGAAGGAGGCCAGACATACTTGGAGCAACATATATCCCTATATCTGAGGTGTGGGAGGTGTGGGTGGTGTGGGTGGGGATCTGTGTGTACATTCATGTGTATGCTTGGAACTTGGGACAAAGCTAGAAATCAGAGGTGTGTCTCAGGTACCTGAAGGTAGTACTTTCATTTTCATTTTGAAACAAGACACAGTAGACAGATTGACATTACTATTTCTGCAAGTTTTTGAAGGATTATGATGAGTGTTATTGTTCAGCTGCTTCCATGTAAAGTCTTTTGAGTGGTAAAAGGGGAAAATCATGAAAGAGACCCTTCTTACAGGAAGACTGTAGAAACAGCTGTGCCATTTGTTCAGAAGGAAGACTCAGTGGCTTAAGAGAAGGTATGGGTATCAAAGTTAGTAGAAATGAAATGGATTAAAGTAATAAATTGAGGAGAAACTAGACTTTATGTAGGGAAGCGAAATAAGGGAAGAAAATAGAATCTTTGCCAATGGCAGTGAGGTAAGCTGAGTTGTAGGTGTTAGTGAAGTGTGGAGATGAGATTCTTTATAAAGGTCAAGGCTGCTTGATCTTTGTTTCATCATTCATCCATAGTAACAGTGGGAAATCTCCCCAAGTGTTACAGGGGAGCCTTAGTTGCTTTTCAGAGGGAGGACTGGATGGAAGGGTAAAGAGGCTGTGGAGCAGACCAAAAAATATGGTAATAAGAGAAGAGGGGACATGAATTATGTATGAGGCTTAGCCTGAATCTCAATATGGAGAGAATTTCTAAAAATGTTTTTGCCATTGACCTTGATCAGCTTGGTATGGCTATCAAGCCATGTAATTGCAAGTTTGTACTGTCTATCGCTGCAAGATAACGTTTGAGTGGGACACAGGAAGAACAGCCCTCTTTCTCCTAGGGCCCTGTCCATATTGGGCTGGATTCAGAGTCGTCTTGTGCTGTTATTCCCTGCCCTGAAAATTGTACAGATTGGACCTCCCAGATAAACTAGTGGGAATTAAATGGGAAGTTAACATAATAGATCTGTTAAAGATCTATTTAAAATGCATACTGGTTAGTTTGAAAAATTTCCTGGTTTCTGTGGTTTGCTCACGATTCTTTGGGAATATATTGAAAATCAGTTTAAAAGAAGGTAAATTTCAGCTAATGCTGAGCCATAGCTAGAACATAGAGCTGATTATAATAAAGGAAGTGAGAGGGTTGGCAACACTTCATGTCTTAAAAACTGTTGAAATGTTAAGTTTAAAAAAGCTTTTTGTTTAAATGAAGTTGTGAAGAGGTGCCTGTCTACTTAGAAAACTCTTTAGATTTAGCAGCTCGATATTCTGTCAAGAAATGTACTTTTTTTCTGGATTGTTTGATGGTAATTGTGTACTTATTGTTTAGCACTTAGCTTCTCTCCTGCTGCATAACAAATTTGCCACAGAATTTGTTGCTCATGGTGGAGTACAGAAATTGCTGGAAATTCCTCGTCCTTCAATGGCTGCAACTGGTGTATCTATGTGCTTGTATTACTTGTCTTACAACCAAGATGCCATGGAAAGAGTAAGTACAGTCCATTTAGGTATATGGGAATGGAGTTAAATAGAAGATAGTTTATCTGTTTTTAAAGAATTGTTTTTATTGGAAAAGTATATTTACAGAGAAGGGAGAGAAAGAAAGATCTTGCATCTGCTGGCTCACTGCCCAAGTGGCTGCAGCGGCTGAAGCTAAGCCAGTCCGAAGCCAGAAACCAGGAGCTTCCTCTGGGTGTCCCACGCAGGTGCAGGGTCCCAAGGACTTGGATCTTCCTCTGCTGCTTTACCAGGCCACAATCAGGGAGCTCGATGAAATGCAGAGATACCAGAATATGAACTGGTGTCCATATGGGATCCCAGCACATGCAAGGCGAGGACGTTAGCCACTAGGCTACAGCTCTGTGCCCATTTTTAATAGTTTATTTTATTCATTTGAAAGAGTTACAGAGAAAGGGACCTTTCATTTGCTGATTCATTCCCCCATATGCCTGCAACTGCTAGGGCTGGACCAAACCAGAGCCAGGAGCGGCTTCTGGATCTCCCATGTGGGTAGAGAAGCCAGATTTTTTTTTTTTTAAGATTTATTTATTTTTATTGGAAAGGCAGATATACAGAGAGGAGGAAAGAAAAAGAGGAAGATCTTTCGTCTGATGGTTCACTTCCCATGGGGCTGCATGGCTGGAGCTGAGCCAGTCTGAAGCCAGGAGCCAGGAACTTTTTCCGGGTCTCCCACGTGGGTACAGGGTCCAAAAGCTTTGGACTGTCTTCGACTGCATTCCCAACCACAAGCAGGGAGCTGGATGGGAAGTGGGCCTGCCAGGATTAGAACCTGTGCCCATATGGGATCCCGGTGCTTTTAAGACAAGGACTTTAGTTGTTATGCTATGGTGTTGGGCCCCCCCCCCTTTTTTTTTTTTAAGATTTACTTATTTCCATTGGAAAGTCAGATTTACAGAGAACAGAGAAGACACAGAGAAAGATTTTCTATCTGTTGGTTTACTCCCCAAGTGGCCACAATGGCTGGAGGTGAGCCGATCTGAGGCTAGGTGCCTGGATCTTCCTGTGGGTCTCCATCATGATTGCAGGGTCCCAAGACTCTGGGCTGTTGGTTTACTCCCCAAGTGGCCACAACGGCTGGAGGTGAACCGATCTGAGGCTAGGTGCTTGGATATTCCTCTGGGTCTCCGTCATGATTGCAGGGTCCCAAGGCTCTGGGCTGTCCTCGACTGCTTTCCTAGGCCACAAGCAGGGAGTTTGAAGGAAGGTGAAACAGCTGTGATATGAACCGGCACCCAGATGAGATCGCAGCACATGCAAAGCAAGGACCCCAGCCACCAGGCCATTGTGTTGGGTCCTGGGAGCTGATTCTTATACTATTCCCTGCTGCCTTCCCAGGCACAGTAGTAGGGGACTGCATTGGAAGTGAAGTAGCTGGGACTGAAACTGTTGACCATTTGGGATGCTAGTTCCACAGGTGGCAGCTTAACTCACTGTGCAAGTACCAGAGGCAGAATTAGAAGAGATTTAGTAATGGGAGTGTTAGTTATCAGCCATATTAGTAAATGTGGCCATTTTTATGATTTGGGTGACGTCTCTTATTTTGGAACCTTTTCCTCATCTGTGAAGTAAGAATCCAAAACCTATGTAGCAGTCATTGTGAGCATTAAATGAGGAATATATGTGTTAACAGTAAGTATAGGTTGAATTAATTTGGATAGTTTGCAGATTTGAATGGATTATGTTGTTAAATTGTAACTTCAAGAATGGCTTGACCAAGAGCGATGATTGTAGTTTGCAAAGATACCAACCTGTACTTGTGAGTTTTTTTTTTTAATCTTTTTTAAAGGCTCCTTTGCCCAAAAAAATTTTTTAAAAAACATGTGTGTATATATATATGTTTTGCTTCAATATTTTGCAGGTTTGCATGCATCCACACAACGTTCTGTCTGATGTGGTGAACTATACTCTGTGGTTAATGGAATGTTCTCATGCCTCAGGATGCTGCCATGCTACCATGTTTTTCTCAATTTGTTTCTCATTTCGGGCTGTCTTGGAGCTCTTTGACCGCTACGATGGTCTTCGTCGTCTGGTGAATTTGGTGAGGTTCTTTCAGAGGCTTCTTTGCACTTCTGAGTAGGAGCACTGCTTATCTTCACTGCCCTTCAGTAGCACCTCTTTGGAGAGGAAGCTTGTGATTGGATGAGTTTGTTCTTACTCTTTGTGTGAAGTCTTTTTCCTGCCTCCTTGTTTTGCTTCCTCCTTAGTGGTTGGAGAATTCTCTGGCCATTATACTTTTACTTTGGTTATCATTATAGGAGGACTTACTCTTGAAATTTTTATCTTACTGAGTTGCAGTTTATATCTGTATGTCTTTCTATGTGATTAAAACCTCTTACTTTTTGATATGGGTTTGCAGTTTTGCTGTCATCTAGCTGCTATTAGCATGTTACATATAGAAACACCTGGTTATTTGGCAATTCTCTCAAATTTCTCTTTTTGTGTGTGTGTGTGCTCTTCTTTTTTATTCCTACTGATTCCCTCTAATCTTTCACTTTGTTCTTATTAGATTAGTACTTTGGAGATTCTAAATTTGGAAGATCAAGGTGCCCTTCTGAGTGATGATGAAATATTTGCTAGCCGGCAAACTGGGAAACATACTTGCATGGCCTTGCGCAAGTACTTTGAAGCTCACCTGGCCATTAAATTGGAACAAGTAAAGCAGTCGCTTCAGAGGACCGAGGGTGGCATTCTTGTTCATCCTCAACCCCCATACAAGGTGAGAGGATATAGTTAGTGCTCCCAGTCACATCTTGGCCTGAAACTCATATTCAGATCTGTGGAGTCTCTGAGATACACATTATGTTGGGTCAGACTTGTCCTGACTGGAAACAAAAAGTTGAAAGTAGACACATAAGTGAACCTTAAGGATTTAGATTGCTCCCAATTTTTTTTTTTTAAGATTTACCTTTTTTTTGGCCTGGTGCGGTGGCCTAGCAGCTGAAGTTCTCGCCTTGATTGTACCAGGATCCCATATGAGCACCGGTTCTAATCCCTGCTGCTCCACTTCCCAACCAGCTCCCTGCTTGTGGCCTGGGAAAGCAGTTGAGGACGGCCCAAGGCCTTGGGATCCTGCACCCATGTGGGAGGCTCGGAGGGGGTTCCTGGCTCCTGGCTTCAGATTGGCGCAGCACCGGCTGTTGCGGCTCACTTGGGGAGTGAATCATCGGATGGAAGATCTTCCTCTCTGTTTCTCCTCCTCGCTGTATATCTGACTTTGCAATAAAAATAAATTATTTTTTATTGGAAAGGTAGATTTACAATGAGAAAGACAGAGAGAATGATCTTCTGTTTGATGATTCACTCCCTATGTGGCCGCAACAGCTGCAATTGAGCCAATCCAAAGCCCTGGAGCTGCTTTTGTGTGTCTCACGTGGGTGCAGAGTCCCAAATTTTGGGCCATTCTCAACTGCTTTCCCAGGCCACAAGCAGGGAGCTGGATGGGAAGTAGGGCACCCAGAGACCGGCACCCATATGGGATCCTGGTGGATGCAAGATGAGGGTTTATCCACTAGGCTGTTGGTCCAGACCCAGTGTTTCTACTTTCATCTTACATTCACGGGGAAGCAAAGGGTGTCCCTTTCCGTTGACTGGCTTCTTATGAGCCTCTGGGATGGAGTGCTTATCTTGTGCTACCCTTCAGTCCCAGGTGAGGGTGAGTGTAGCCTGGGAAAGGGGTCATTTGGTTGACAGGTAGGCAGACTGTTAATACACAACTTAATACAGAAGTCTGTGACATCCTCAGCTCCACACACACATTGTCACTCTTTTTTTTTTTTTAAAGATTTATTTATTTTTATTACAAAATCAGATATACAGAGAGGAGGAGAAACAGAGAGGAAGATCTTCTGTCCAATGATTCACCTCCAAGTGAGCCGCAACGGCCAGTGCTGCGCCGATCCGAAGCCGGGAACCAGGAACCTCTTTCGGGTCTCCCACATGGATGCAGGGTCCCAGGGCTTTGGGCCATCCTCTCCTGCTTTCCCAGGCCACAAGCAGGGAGCTGAATGGGAAGTGGAGCTGCTAGGATTAGAACTGGGATCCATATGGGATCCCGGTGTGTTCAAGGTGAGGACTTTAGCCTCTAGGCCACACCGCCGGTCCCACATTGTCACTCTTGAAGTTGTTGGGCTTTTCTGTGGCTGCTGCATTGGCTTGCTGTGGTTATGGCATATCAAGGATCCTGATGTCAGGCCCCTGGTCTGCGTCTTCCTGTCCTGAGGCATGAATGTTTATTCTAAAGCCTGCTGGTTGTCTAGTAGTAGCTTTTAGAGAGAATCAACAGGTCCATAAAACATGTGTGCCTTTAAGTGCTGTACCCTTAGTGTAGAGGAAACAACATCTTCATGTGGGGATGGCCCCGGGCCTTGGCAGATGGCTTAGGCTCTAGGCCATCTCCAAGGTCCTCCCAAGGAAAGAAGAAAAAGCACTTTTATGATTTAAAAGAGACAAATTGAAAAGATACCAATACGTGGTGCTTGATTCTCTCTGAGGCTGATACACAATTTTTTAGGTTATACAATGAAAGGCGAAACATTACATAGCCATTTTACCTAAGGACTATTTATTCTAGAATTGTGGAATTTGAGATTTATTGTTACATTTGTTATTAAAATCTATTGACCAGTGAACTGTGTTTAAGAAAGTAGGTGGGGAATGATAGAGTTGGATATGATGATAACATCTCTCCTTCCAGGCATGTTCATATACCCATGAACAGATTGTGGAGATGATGGAGTTTTTGATAGAGTATGGCCCAGCACAGCTGTACTGGGAACCAGCTGAAGTCTTCCTCAAGCTGTCTTGTGTGCAACTCTTATTGCAGCTCATTTCAATTGCCTGCAACTGGAAGACATATTATGCAAGGTGAGATCAGAGAGAAGTTTCAAATGAAGTTCCATTCTGCTTACTGCTTTTGTAAAGTTGATGCTGGTTTGCACATGGTGTGTGATAAAAGATAATTTGAAGTTTTAAGACTTGAATCTGAGAAATTAGATTAAGCATGAACGTATTTTAAAGGTATTTGTGTGTGCATATGTAATATAGACTCAGTGATTGTAAGTATTGCTTAGTAGGCCTTTAGAACATCTATACTCTTTTTTTTTTTTTAAAGATTTATTTTATTTTTATTACAAAGTCAGATATACTGAGAGGAGGAGAGATAGAGAGGAAGTGGAGCTGCCGGGGTTAGAACTAGCGGCCATATGGGATCAAGGCGAGGACCTTAGCCACTAGGCCACGCTGCCGAGCCCAGAACATCTATCTCTTAGAGAGAAGTGGTTCTGATCTGTTTTGTATCTTTCCACAAGCTGTTGTTATTGTGGCTGTGTTTTAGTTTCCCTTTGAGTAATTATTCTTCCTGTCCAGGAATGATACTGTGCGCTTTGCCTTGGATGTCCTGGCTATTCTCACCGTGGTGCCAAAAATCCAGCTGCAGCTGGCAGAATCTGTGGATGTGCTAGATGAGGCTGGCTCTACTGTCTCCACTGTGGGTAGGTGATACCTTGACACTCTTGTTGGGTCTTGGTCTGGCTTTGCTTTCCTTTGCTCTTACGGTAATTTGCTTGAGCTTATGTGGGGATGTTAGAACCCATGGTAGTGGGGAAGGGTCTTGTCTTTGACTTGCTAGTAGTGCCATACAGATTTCCTGTAAAGGGAATCATGTGTTTTTTAATGTACATGCTTTTCTCCATTCCTGAAAACTGTATGAGTTTTGGACAAACAAGGTTTGTGAGAAAAATGGTTTGGGATAGATAGTAAAAACTTAAGCAGCGTGAATATTAATGAAATAAGTGACAGATAACTGAAAATGGGTAAAAATGATCTTGCACACAAAAGGAAAATAAACTTTGAGATATACTTTATTAAGATTAGGGGCTTGGCGTGGGTGCTGCTGAGGTGGACATGAGAAGTATTGGAGATACTGGTTGTATTTTATACAAACAGTTCCTTAATACTTTGAACATTTTTGTAGTTTCTTCTTTAGAAGTAGAACAAAAATAATGGAATGGAACCTTTTGACTCAGAATATTGAGGTCGGTCGTGAGTTTTACAAGGAATGATACAATTTTTTTTCCCCTTTCATTAGGTATCAGCATTATTTTGGGAGTGGCTGAGGGTGAGTTCTTTATCCATGATGCTGAAATTCAGAAGTCAGCACTTCAAATTATCATCAATTGTGTGTGTGGCCCAGATAACCGCATATCCAGTATTGGCAAATTTATCTCTGGAACTCCTCGGAGGAAGCTGCCTCAGACCCCCAAAAGCAGTGAGCACACCCTGGCGAAGATGTGGAATGTGGTCCAGTCCAACAATGGCATCAAGGTTCTCCTGTCCTTACTCTCTATTAAGATGCCCATCACTGATGCAGACCAGATCCGTGCCCTGGCCTGCAAGGCTCTGGTGGGCCTCTCTCGCAGCAGTACTGTCCGGCAGATCATCAGCAAACTGCCCCTTTTCAGCAGCTGCCAGATCCAGCAGCTGATGAAGGAGCCTGTGCTGCAGGACAAGCGCAGTGACCATGTCAAGTTCTGCAAGTATGCCGCTGAGCTCATTGAACGGGTGTCAGGAAAGCCACTTCTCATTGGCACAGATGTGTCTCTAGCACGCCTGCAGAAAGCGGATGTTGTCGCACAGTCAAGGATCTCCTTTCCTGAGAAAGAGTTACTTCTGTTGATAAGAAACCATCTCATTTCTAAAGGGCTAGGAGAAACAGCAACGGTGCTGACAAAGGAGGCCGACTTGCCCATGACTGCTGCCTCCCATTCTTCTGCCTTTACCCCAGTAACTGCTGCTGCTGCTTCACCTGTCTCTCTTCCCCGAACCCCTCGAATTGCTAATGGCATTGCGACTCGACTAGGCAGCCATGCTGTCGTGGGTGCCTCTGCCCCCTCTGCCCCCACTGTCCATCCTCAACCACGGCCGCCTCAGGGTTCACTAGCTTTGCCTGGACCATCTTATGCAGGCAATTCCCCTTTGATTGGTAGGATCAGTTTTATCAGAGAGAGGCCGTCACCTTGCAATGGCAGGAAAATCAGAGTGTTGCGGCAAAAGTCGGACCATGGCGCCTACAGCCAAAGCCCAGCCATAAAAAAACAGTTGGACAGACATCTTCCTTCCCCACCTACACTGGACAGTATCATCACAGAATATCTTAGGGAGCAACATGCTCGCTGCAAGAACCCAGTAGCCACCTGCCCACCTTTCTCTCTCTTTACTCCTCACCAGTGTCCTGAGCCAAAACAGAGGCGGCAAGCGCCAATAAATTTTACCTCAAGGCTAAACCGTAGGGCATCATTTCCAAAGTATGGAGGGGTAGATGGTGGATGCTTTGATAGACACCTTATCTTTAGCAGGTAAGAGGCCCTCTCTTATCTTTGGAATTGGAATTATATTTCTATTTAAATCAAGGTATTGGGACAGCACCTGCATAGAGTGGCTAGTCTTGCTCTGAAATAACTGTTATCACTTTAATACATAAGCAATCTGTGGTCACTTTCTGTTTACCATGGAGTTTCTTGTCATTAGTGGCATTACTTGCATATTGCATTATCATCCCTAGAGAACTCATGCTTTCCAATCAGGACCCCATAAGTGGTTTAGTCCTGGTTCAAGTTGCCTCCCATTTTGAATTTAAAGTGTGTGTACATACACACACATATGTATATGCACTGTATATATATGTATTTAACATATACTTGAAAGGCATAGAGACAGAAATAAGAAAGATCCACCTGTTTGTTCACTCCCCAAATACCTGTCACAGCTGAAGCTTTGCCAGCCACCAGGAACTCAGTCTGGTTTAGGGGTCTGTGGCTTTTCCATCTTCTCTGCTTCCCAGAGTGAGCATTAGCAGGAAGCTGAATTGGAAGCAGGAAGTCAGAACAGGCATTCTTATACGGAATGTGGTCATCTGGACCAGCATGCACTAAATACCTACTTAATATTGTGATTCTTTAATCTCTGGAAAAGGGATCACAGTTTTAAAGGAGTGCGATTTTTGTTATTTAAATCTGTGAATGGAAGTCCCTTTCTCATTTTAATTGAAAAAGAAGCTTTGAATTGTGATATTTAAAAGAATCTACTTTAGACCTAAATCCTGCTAGCAAGGTTTTCCTGTTCTGAGTGATAGCACATTTCTTTGCCTCTGAATTTCTTTTGTTTTGTTTAGATTCCGTCCTATTTCAGTGTTCCGGGAAGCCAATGAAGATGAGAGTGGCTTCACCTGCTGTGCGTTCTCAGCACGGGAGCGATTCCTAATGCTTGGCACTTGCACAGGGCAGCTGAAGCTGTATAATGTATTCAGTGGACAGGAGGAGGCCAGTTACAACTGTCACAACTCGGCCATCACACACCTTGAACCTTCCAGGGTGAGGGTCCCTTTTTCCTGGGTCCTCTGAATTGTTCTAAGATGGGTTGATGAACTCCCCTTTTAAGGGGGTTTCTTTTGAAGAGGTCTTGCCTTGAAAGTCTAGGTGAAATCCAGTAGACACTAAGGGGAAACTGAGGAATGTGGCCACATATTTAGAGAACCATCTTTGATGTTTCTCCAAGATTTTTTTCACTTTGTTTGAAATTGTATTTTTGTTAATCATTCAGAAAGATATAACAGTAATACTTTCCTAACTATATTGTCTTCTAGTATACTTCAAGTTACCTGTATTTAAATTCTAGTGACTTCTGATTATGTCTTGGTTCCTGAGAGTTCTGTTTTGTCTTTAATCCAGTAATGCTTTTATGTGCATATTTTTAAAATACTAATGATAAATATCTCCCTCTGCATGTATGTCAACACACGGTTCCCCTCCTTGGGCCTTTTTTCAGGACGGGTCCTTGCTGCTGACATCTGCTACTTGGAGCCAGCCTTTGTCTGCACTTTGGGGAATGAAATCAGTGTTTGATATGAAGTATGTATCTGCTCTTGCAGCCTACTGTCTTTATGTTTAATTACATAATTTTTATCACTTTCATCTGGTTCTTTGGGAAAGAGGGATGCTGTGATTGCTAACCTCCATATTTGAGGCTCTCAAAGTATATACTTTGAATTGGTCAGCAGATCCTTCACTTAATCAAATGGCCATCTGTTTACTTTCTTGCATTCACAGAAGACAGTTGTGAGCTTATCTCTGGTATTTGAAAGGCACATGTGCCCTGTGACCGTTTTTTTTTTTTTTTTTTTAAATTACATTGCATTATGTGACACCGTTTCATAGGCACTGGGATTCCCCCCACCCCTCCCCAAACCGCCCCATGGTGGATTCCTCCACTTTGTTGCATTACCCCTGTGACCATTTTTCAACCAAGGGTCTGCTGAGACAAACTGATGGAGGGACTGTTCTTTTTAATCTAAATGTATAATTGTTTCCTCTCTGGGAGCCAAAGCATAAGAGGCTGGAGAGTATGTGGGCGTATGTCCTGAACGTCTGACATTTTAGTACTTGTGTCTGTCCATAGGCATTCCTTCACAGAAGACCACTATGTTGAATTCAGTAAGCATTCTCAGGATCGGGTCATAGGCACGAAGGGGGACATTGCCCATGTAAGTGCTTAAGAATTCACTGCTTTCAGCTTGTTTTGCCCATTTGTTAGTGCTGAAGTGTTCTGGACTAATTGTGAGGATTTAAGTGGGTATCTAGAAATTGTACAGTGATGTTCTTTCTAAACTTGGAAAGTGTGTTAACGTAATTTTAAGCTCTGTGGGAAAAATGTGGAAGGACTGAACGTGAACTTAGTTCGGCTGTTTGAGGAAGGTCTCCTCTGCACAGCAGATACTCTGAGTTCTTGCCAAGTATCGAATAAGACAAAGTCCTTGCCTTTATGGGACTGTATGGGGCCTAAGTTGGCTGGAGAAGGAGGTAGGTTAAGAGGAAGGAAATGCTTGGTGGTGTGGTCAGGACCTGTTTTGTAAGCTTCATTGGTTGGAGAATGTTTAAGCATAGCCTTGAAGGACTTGGGACTATCAGGCAGATTTCTAGATACTAGTATGCTAAGAAGTAGGGAATGGCCAGGAAACAGCCCTGTTTGGGAGATGGGAGGGAGAGGAAAGCATAAGAGCTGAGGTCAGTAATGAGTATGTACCCTGAAGCATCTTGTAGGAGGTAGTTGAAACTTTTGGCTTTTCTTTGGAGGAAAATGAGGACAGTAGGAGGATGGCAGATTTGCCACTGAATATAAAATTCCCGAAGAATGACTGGTTTCTGTGAGAGAGGTGACCACAGATGTTCTAAGACAGGAAGATATTATGCCCAGCACAATGCAGATAGGCACGGAAGTCATGGGAAGTAATAGGCCATAGTCCTGAGGTTTTGGATATAGTGACATTCGTTGAGAATTATACAGATTGGAAGCTGAGAAATCTTGGATAAAGTGAAAATTAGTGGAGTTGTCCACATATCAGTAGTGTTTATAGTCATGAACCTGGATAAGAACAAGGGGCTAGAGAATAGAGGTGTGCCCTGTCATCTGCCAATATTAGAAGTTGCCAAGTTAGGGAGCAGTCTTGATAAATGAGCAGTAAGGCAGATGGAAACTCCAGAAAAAGATAGCCTAGAAACCAAGGGAAGACTTTTTTTTTTTTTTAATTTATTTTATTACAAAGTCAGATATACAGAGAGGAGGAGAGACAGAGAGGCAGATCTTCCGTCTGATGATTCACTCCCCAAGTGAGCTGCAACGGCCGGTGCTGCGCCGATCTGAAGCTGGGAACCAGGAACCTCTTTCGGGTCTCCCAAGTGGGTGCAGGGTCCCAAAGCTTTGGGCTGTCCTCGACTGCTTTCCCAGGCCACAAGCAGGGAGCTGGATGGGAAGTGGAGCTCCCGGGACTGGAACCGGCGCCCATATGGGTTCCCAGGGCATTCGAGGCGAGGGCTTTAGCCTCTAGGCCACGCCGCTGGGCCCAAGGGAAGACTTTTTAAGGAAAGATTGATCAGTGAAGTCAGAAATTACTGATGAGTTGCATAAGGTTGAGAACTGGTTATTGTAAAATAGCTTTTAGCAGTGTGGAGGTTATTTTAACTGTATCAGGAAGCAGTTCTGGGGCTGGGGTTGTGTGGGTTAGGCCACTGCTTGGGAGGCTGGCATCCCATATTGGAGTGCCAGTTCAACTCCCGATGGCTCCACATGCCCTGCAGCTTCCTGCTACTGTACCAGGAAAGGCAGCAGATGATGGCACAAGTCCTTGGCCTGCCACCCATGAGACCAGGATGGAGCTCTAGGTCCTGGCTTTTTGTTTTATTTATTTTTTTAAAGTGATTTTGTACACTGCTGAGACAGAGTCCTGTCTATAGAGGTTTCATAAGAGAAGTGAAATGGGCACACTGAATGTCATCATTTCCTTTTGTTCAAGTATATTGCTGAGAAAGCAAAGCAGAGAAGTAGGGTAATAAATAGTTTAATGGAATTTGGGGGTGATAAAGGGAGATTTTCCCTCAGCTTTTCATTTGAAAATATTGAAATATGCTATAAATATACGGAAAAAATAGTGCGTGGCTTCATCACCTAGATTCTCCAATTTAATATTTCATCGTATGCTCTGTGTAAATATGTTTCTGAGTTACTTGAATGTTACAGACATGACCTAGCACTTATCTTCTAAAATAAAAGCATTTTATTACATGGTCATTTATCCAAACTAAGAAAATTATAGTAATTCGCAAGTATTATCTAGTGTCCGGCCCAGACTCAGTTTTCCTAGTTGTTCTTTTTTGAAATATTTTTATTTTTGCTTTTTAATGTTTCTTAAAAATTTATTTTATTTTGATTGGAAAGTCAGATATACAGAGAGGAACATCTTCCATACGTTGATTCACTCACCAAGTGGCCTTAATAGCTGGAACTGAACAGATCAGAAGCCAGGATCCCAGAGCCTCTTCCAGGTCTTCCACGTGGTTGCAGGGTCCCAGGGCTTTGGGCCATCCTCAACTGCTTTCCCACGTTACAACAGGGAGCTGGATGGGAAGCGGGGCTGTCGGATTTCGAATGGGTGCCCATATAGGATCTTGGCACATTCAGGGAGAGAACTTGAGCCACTAGGCTACCACACCGGGCCCCCTAGTTATTCTTGATGTGTTTGATTTAAAACAAAAACAAAACAGAAAACAAAAAACAACTTTGGTCCAGTGGCCTAACAGCTAAAGTCCTCACATTGAATGTGCCAGAATCCCATATGGTCGCTAGTCTAATCCCGGCAGCCCTGCTTCCCATCCAGCTCCCTGCTTGTGGCCTGGGAAGACAGTCGAGTACGGCCCAAAGCCTTGGGAACCCTGCACCTGTGTGGGAGACATGTAAGAGCTCCTGGCTACAGATTGGTACAGCTTCGGCCATTGTGGCAACTTGGGGAGTGAATCATCGGACAGAAGATCTTTCTCTCTCTCTCTTCCTCTGTCTATATATCTGACTTTCCAATAAAAAACAAAAATAAAACCTTTGTTTTAACCAGCCAAAATTCACATACTTCATTTGGTTGCTATGTTCAATGTTTAAAATCCAAGACCCATTTCTCCAGTTCTCTTGACTGACTGCTGAAGAGACCTGGCTAGTTGTCCCGTGATCTAGATTTGTTTGTTTTCTTGGAATGTTGGCTTATTTTTTTCTCCTACATCAGAGGGAGAAAAAAATTGTTTTAAAGGTTGGAAATACCATAGCAGACCGATAAACTGGTGGGAAGGTCTAGTCTCTTCCATGAACTGTTCATTTTGAAACTTAGTAGATTTTGGAAACTTAGTAAGGTGGATTCTTAAAGTATAGTACATTGGTGATTTTAAGAAAAGAGTATTTCATGGCTGTTGCTTCTGCACAGGGACTGTTCTGTGGGCAGTCACCACTTGATTGGATCTATATAAAGAGTTTCTGTTTTAATCTTTTGAAACATTTTATGTTTCTTGAAAAGAAGAAGAGAGTTTTCTTATCTCTAATGCGGTTTTACTTTTCACTTTCCTACTTGTGAAACAGGAGTTTTTCAGTCTTTGGATGGGAGCCAAAATACAATTTGTCTAGTGGGTGTGGTCTTCCTACGTTCCAATTTTATACTGTTAGAGCTTTTGTAATTTGGTTGGGGGAGAGGGCTGGGATCAGAAAGCATGAAATAGCTATTTTACAGTTTTTCTATAAATTTGTCAAGGATGGATTGGTCTGATTTTTCTTTTCCCACCCCTTCTTCCCTATAAAGATTTATGATATTCAGACTGGCAACAAGCTGTTGACTCTGTTTAACCCAGATCTTGCTAACAACTACAAGAGGAACTGTGCCACCTTTAATCCTACAGATGATCTTGTCTTAAATGATGGCGTCCTCTGGGATGTCCGCTCCGCACAGGCCATCCACAAGTTCGATAAATTCAACATGAACATCAGTGGCGTTTTCCATCCGAATGGGCTGGAAGTCATCATTAATACTGAGATTGTATCCTTTACACTTGGTTTCCACTTGATTTGTGATTTGTGGTTTGTGGTATAGAAATAATTTGTTTTCTCTTCCCATAAATCCTTGGTTAGAGGAGCCACACCGGCGGTAGTGGGAGGATGCCTGTCCTTTTGGTTGGAGTGTTAAGGAATCTCCAGCGCACATTAGTTGGTTAAAAATTCCTGGTGATTTTTTTTTTTTAAAAGATTTATTTTTTTTGGAAAGTCAGATATATAGAGAGAAGAAGACACAGAGAGAAAGATCTTCTGTCCACTGATTCACTCCCCAAGTGGCTGCAATGGCCGGAGCTGAGCTGATCTGAAGCCAGGAGTCAGGAGCTTCTTCTGGGTCTCCCACTCAGGTGCAGGGTCCCAAAGCTTTGGGTTGTCCTCGACTGCTCTCCCAGGCCACAAACAGGGAGTTGGATGGGAAGTGGGGCCTCCAGGATTAGAACTGGCGCCCATATGGGATCCTGGCGCGTGCAAGGTGAGGACTTTAGCCATTAGGCTGCCGCTCCATGTCCTTCCTCCTAGTGACTTTGACTGGCATGCTCCTATTGGAAGAATGTCCAGGTGGATTCTTGCCTCCTTATCTCCAATTGTTGGATTGATCCTTCTCTTATCTTTATTTGCTCTATAGAAATCAGTTGCTAGACATCAGAGGGGATTTAAATGCTGCTATTAAGGGAAAGTGTGCTTATGTACATTTTAAAAAAAATGTTTTACGTGGTTTTTTTTTTGGAAAAATAGAATTATGAAGATAGAAAAAGACAGATGGAAAGCCCTTCCATGTATTAGTTCACTCCCTCTGGCCACAACAGCTAGAGCAGAGCTGATCTAAAATGAGAAGCTGCTTCTGGATCTCCCATGCTGGTGCAGGGTCCCAAGACTTTGGGCCGTCCTCTGCTGCTTTTCCAGGCCACAGACAGGAGCTGGATGGGAAGTGGAGCAGTCAGGGCACGAACTAGTGGCCGTATGGGATACTGGTGCTTGGGCGTGGAGGATTAGCCAGTTGATCCATCATGGTGGCCTTAATAATCTTTCACCCAGGCCGAACCCCAGCTGCTGTAGGCATTTAGGGAGTGAGCCATTTTAGGGAGATATTTTACTGTTTCTGTCTCCATTTTCTCTTCCCCCCTCCACCACCTTTCCAAAGAAAAGTATCAATAACTAGCAGGAGCAAAAACATAGCTTACAATTTCCTTCATAAATTTACATAAGAGATTTTGTGAAAAATAATTTTCCTTGACCACTCTTTCTCCTAGTGGGACCTTCGAACTTTCCATCTTTTACACACTGTTCCTGCTTTGGATCAGTGTCGTGTGGTGTTCAACCATACAGGGACAGTGATGTATGGAGGTAACAGATTCTTTACTTTATCTATACAAATCAGTTAACTTGATATATCATTTTTTAGAAATATCTCTCACTTGTGAACTTGAAAGCATTTGCAAGTTGTGATCTAAAAAATCTTTTTTTTTTTTGATTTTTTTTTTTTTATTGTATTGTTGACAATCTTTACATATTTAATTACAGTTAAAGGAAAAAGAAGAAAAAAAGAAAAAAAAGGTTCAGGGGGATAGGAAAGTGGGCAATGCCATTATGTCCATATTGTTTCCATCACGCATCTGAGGTAAAGGGGGACATTGAGGCAGAAGCCCCACCCGGTTTCCCGCCCACCCCAAGTCCCGGATGTGGGGCATACTCCGAGATATGTGCCCAAGTGGTGTTAATAGTTCTCCAGTTATGAATCGCTGCCAGTTTCACTCGATGAGGTCGTCCACTGATTGATATGGTCCATCATAAAGTCTCCGTTTGCCCCATAATTTGCTGCCAACATATAGCTGAGATGAATGACTGTCCCGTTCTGTCTTCTGTCTTTTCTTGGTTAGAGTTCTGAGTCCAGCAGTTCGATTAGGGAGATCTCCAAAGAAACTTTGAGGTATTCCCAGACTAGTTTCTTGTATGTTCCAGCAAGCACAGGGCCCGGCACAGTCCATCACCCCGACCAGCTGGTGGTTGCAACTGCTGGGTTGGTTCTGTTTTCAGTCCCGAGTTGCACTGGAACCAATGGGTGTTGCAGTCCAGTCTGGTTCGGCCCTTACATCAACCAGTGGGAGCTGCAGCCTAGTCGGGGCGACCCACAATAACCCCCAACAAGCCCACCCCCTACCCTGGTTTGCCAGTATGTGTAGCAGAAGACCAGTGTGTCCCCCATCCCATTTGGCTCTGGTACTTGTCAGTCAATGGGTATTAAAGCTTAGTTCTATCTAATCAACTCAACCATCCAGCCCTCACAGATGTTGTTGAGTGCCTCTCTATCTAGCCATCCCAGCCCCCGTCCTAGTTTTCATGCCCTCCCACGGGAATAGTGATCCAGGAAGGGGGAACCCACTTTTCCCTCACAGGTCTCTCTGTCCCGGTTTATGCACTCTTTAGGGGTCCTGTGATTTGACTCGACAGAATTAGTCCCCAGTGCCAGCTTCTGCCAGCTGATTCTGCGGCCCTGATCTAGTCCACATGCAGCGCACAGGTGTTATAGCCTTGCTTAGTCGGGTCTGTCTCTATCCCAGCCAACACTCTCCAGCGGGAGTAGCTGACCGGCGAGGGGACCAGCTGCTTAATCCCCCCACCAGCTCTATCCCTTCCTTCCTGGATCTCACGTGTGCTGGATGGGTGCTGCATTCATATCCAGTACAGGCAACCACGCCCTGGCATTCCATAATGTGTACTGGTTTTGTCGCAACCAAACCCGGCCCATCCCACACTCTGGTCTGGTGATTGGATTTGCCAGTGGTTGACATGAACTGATTCAGCCTGATCTGCTCCTGACCCATGCTGAATGTGTGCCAGTGGGAAACTTTCCATGGCCTATTCTGGGCTGTTTCCTATCATGCTTCTTGCGCTTACCTGCAGGGACTGTGTCCTGCCAGAGGAGTTGCCCAGGCTCCTCCATCAGAACCCCTCCCAATGCCAGATTTTGCGCTTGCCAGGGGGTTCTTGAGCCAGCCCTACTCAGTTCACCTCCTGTCCTAGCAGGAACAGTGGTTTTTCCTGGCTGGCTTTCACCCCATTCTGGTTTTTGTTGTTGGATGTTTCAGCCCGGCCATGGCTCGTCCATACCCACATACAGCTCACACATGGCTCAGTAGGGGAGTGAGAGCCAGCCTAGTCAGTCCCACATCTACCCTGGTTCTCCATAACACCAGATGGTGTTGGGATCTGAACTGGCCTGGTGCATCCAATCCCAGCCCACACTAGTGCCTCGGGTGACTGCAACTGTTTCCTAGATAGAACACAGCCCCCATTCCAGCACATACACTCCTTGGTGGGAGCCTCATCCCAGTTGTGGTGTCCCCTTACCTCCCAGTTTGGGCCTGTTCCTAGCCGTAAATCACGCACCTGCCCGTGGTTGCTCTGAGGACGATTAGGTGTAAGCCTCAAGTTCATTTGGGATTCCCTCATTGCCAGCATTCTGTTTCCTCCATTTTGATTGAAGGGATCCCCAAAGAGACTTTGAGGTGTTCAGAGATCAGGTTACTAGCAAGCACAGTGCTTCACGCCCCCAGCACTGTGGGTTCAGGAGGGAGCCTCCCAGGCAGCAGGTCAATGAACCAAAAATCAAAAACTGTCTGGCCAGGCGGCCAGCAGGCAGAGCCTGGCGCCAAGTGGCACAATGGCCGCCCTGGAGCAGCTCCCCACGTGTACGTGGTAGCTACTGTGTGTTCCCAGGCTTGAGGCGTGGCCATCCCAAGGCTCCCCGGCAGGCAGTGAGGTAGCTGCCTGCCGGAGGTTCAAGTCCTTGGGCCCCAGTCCCACCCTTCCTGGCTCCTCCCCCCAGCTCAAGCCACATGGCGAGCAGTAGGGGAGGCCCAGACTCGCTACACAGACCCCCGGGACTCACCCAGAAAACGGGTAGCCACCGAGGTTCCGGCAGATCTGGGAGCAGCTCCCCACGTGTACGTGATAGCTACTGTGTGTTCCCAGGATTGAGGCGTGGCCATCCCAAGGCCCCTAGTGATAAAACAGGTGAAATTGTTGATTTACTGCAGGATTGGGGAACTTTTTCTCCTGAGAGCCATTAAGATGTTTTTAAAAATCATTTGTGTGCCATACAAAAGTATCAACTTAAAGTAACCTGTAGATCTATTGCATTTTGAGTCCTGCCTGTGGTTGCCTTGGCAAGGGCAGTTTGTATAAACTTACAGGGTGTATAAAGCCCATAGCCTGGATGGTGCCCACCTGTGACTTAGGGTGAAGGGTAACTGACTTTCAAGGTCACAAATCTTGTATAGAAAGAAATTTGATGCAATGATTTCCTGCATGTATCATTGTAAACATAAACTCTGCATGTCTGTTGTCTTAGAATGCAAATACTCAGCTCTGTCACTATCAGGAGTTAAATGATAGGTTGAGTGTGCAAACGGTACCATGAAAGGAAATAATTACAGGCAAGTCAGTTTTCTTAAAGGGAACTCAATGAAGTGTTTATTAGCCGATAACATTTTTTGCACTTTTGAATAAGGTATATTTCTGATCATAGTATCCCGCTCCCTTCTCCCCCAACTAGCTATGTTGCAGGCAGACGATGAAGATGACTTAATGGAAGAAAGGATGAAGAGCCCCTTTGGGTCATCATTCAGAACATTTAATGCAACTGACTACAAACCTATAGGTAAGTGCGAACAGGCAGGCTTTGACCATTTTGTCATGTTTTAAGAGCCTTTTAAATTAAAAGGCCTTTGCAAGGGCCCTGCTTGGTAGCCTAGTGGCTAAAGCCCTCGCCTTGCAAGTAGCACTGGGATCCCGTATGGGTGCCGGTTCCTGTCCTGGCAGCCCTGCTTCCCATCCACCTCTGTGCTTGCGGCCTGGGAAAGCAGTCAAGCACGGCCCAAAGCTTTGCGACCCTGCACCTGCGTGGGAGACCTGGAAGAGGCTCTGGACTCCTCACTTTGAATTGGCACAGCTCTGGCCGTTGAGGCTGCTTGGGGAGTGAATCATTGGACAGAAGATCTTCCTCTCTGTCTCTCCTCCTCTTTGTCCATCTGCCTTTCTAATTCAAATAAATAAATCTTTATTTAAAAAAAAGAAAAAGTCCTCTGTAGAGGCTGTGAACCTTACCGAGAGAGGAGAGATGGAAAGATCCTCCATCTGTTGGTTCCCCAAATGTCTACAGTAGCCAGAGCCAAGCCTGCCTGAGCCAGGAGACAGGAACTTATTCCTGGTCTCCCGTGTGGGTTCAGGGGCCCAGCATTTGGGCCATTCTTTGCTATTTTCCAAGGCCATTGACAGAGAGCTGGAATCCGAAGTGGAGCTGTTGGCACCCATTTGGGATGCTGGCATTGCATGTGGAGGCTTAGTGTACTATGCCACAGCTTCAGTCTCCTTACGAACTTTTTATTTTGTGGCTGCCTTTGCAGTATATCGTGTTAAAATGCCACTTGCAGTGCTGGCATTCCCATGTGGACCTCAGTTTGAGTTCAGACTATTCCACTTCTGATTCAGTTCCCTACTAATGTGCCTTCAAAAGCAGTGCAGAATGGCTCAAGTGTTTGGGCTTCTTTGACCTTGTGGGAAATGCAGAAAAGGCTCAGGGATGGCTCCTGGTTTTGGCCTGGCACAGCTTCACTGGTTGTGGGCATTTGGAGAGTAAAATAGCAGGTGGAGGATCTCTCTCTTGTCTGTCATCTCTCTCTGTAACTTTGCCTTTCAAATAAGTAAATAAATATTTAAAATGCTCACACACACTAATCCTTCTTATTTCTAGAGAGCACTGGCAATTTTATTCGAAGGCAAAGCAGTTATGCAGGTACTGATGAACAATCTGCTAGCATTCTAGAGAAGCAGGTGGTTTAAAACATTTTTGTAAAAAAAGATTTATTTATTTTTATTGGAAAGATAGAGCAGATTTACAGAGCAAAGAAGAGATAGAAAGATCTTCCATCCTATGATTCACTCCCCAAGTGGATGCAAGGACTGGAGCTGAGCTGATCTGAAGCCAGGAGCCAGTAACTTCTTTCATGTCTCCCATGTGGGTGCAGGTTCCCAAGGCTTCAGACCTGCTCTCCCAGGCCATAGGCAGTGAGCTGGATGGGAAGTGAAGCAGCCGGGACACAAACTGGTGTCCACCAGGGATACCGGTGCTTGGAAGGGTAGGATTTAGGCACTGAGCCATCATGTCAGGCCCATTTTATTTGAAAGGCAGAGATATTTCCTATCCACTGCCTCACTCTCTACATGCCTGTGACAACCAGGGCTGGGACAGATGGAAACCAGGAGCCAGACTCCCTCCTCGGTCATGTTTGGGTAGCAGGCACCCTGGTGCTGGAGTGTCATCTGCCTCCCAGGGTGCACATTAACAGGATTCGAGTGCAGCTTGAATCAGGCCCTGCGGTGAAGGGTGCAGGCATCCCTACTGTGCCATGCACCTGCCCTGAAGAAAAAACTGGTTTTAGGGTCTCAGCAACAGCCCTGATCTCACTTTTGCTACATTCTGTTTTCCCAGCGACCATTGATGTGAAACGAAACATCTTTGATTTGTGTACAGACACCAAGGATTGCTATCTTGCCGTCATTGAGGTAAAGAGGGTTGCTGAGGCTCTGTTTTGTTCTGATGTTCAGGATCATTTTGAAATCACATTGCAGGCATTTTGTTGGATATAGTTGTTCTAAAGTTCCTGCATCCTGATGGTTCTATTGAGAAATGCAGTATAAAAAAAATAAAGGACTTTCCTTTGTGATACCCCTCCCTGTCTAAGCACGTTTGTCCCATGGCGGTCTCTGTTCCAGACATAATATTTTAGAGTCTGTGTAGGAGTTTTAGATTAATGGAAGTTTGATGCTTGGAGGGTTAAGATCATGGGTGTCAGTCACAGTTGAGGTGTGACTGTGAGCCTTCTGAACGCTAATCTCTGTGGCCTGGGTGTTTGGTTGCAGAATCAAGGCAGCATGGATGCCCTGAACATGGACACCGTGTGCAGGCTGTATGAAGTTGGCAGGCAACGGCTGGCTGAGGATGAAGATGAAGAAGAGGACCAGGTCAGTGATTCTTTCCTGCTCTGCAGCACTTCTTTATGAAAGTTGTATTGTTGCTCTGGGGCAGTGGGCAGTGGTTAAGGTACACAAATATTGCCCTGTTTTGAAGCCTGAGTTCTTGGTCACTGAACCTGAGAAGAAAGTGAAATTTTGTTGGTAAAAGATTTTAACCAGTACTGGGAATTTCCTATCTGGGACATTTGTACCTCAGTTTGCAGCTTACCCACCTCTGATTTTGTTTCAGAGTTACTTATCCCATGCTTGGAACCAGTACCCTTGTAATGGTTTCAGGGTAAGCAGTTCCATTTTCCCATGTCAACACAAAGAACAACAGTCATGTTGCTGAGGGTGTAGATTGCAAAACTGGTCTAAAAGTTTTAAAGTTTTAGAAAGTTTTTAAAGTCTTAGAAGTTTTTAAAGTTTCAAAGTTGTGGCTTAGCATTTCTTGATTTTGTGGCATAGTTCTTTTTCAGAGGAGTAGAATGCAGCTTGTAAAAGCATGTAGTTTGTGAAAAAATGGAATTAAAACATGGGTTTATTCTAATGCAGAAAAGTTTTGAACTTTATGCATACAAAGGGTTGTCAAGAGGAGACAAGCTGCCTGAGCCAGGGGTGTGTCGTTATGCTGCTTGAAGATTTAGGTGTGGGTTTTAGTGTTTGCTTTACAGATTATGAGCATACAGTTTGGTCCCTAAATAAAATCCTTCTTTGAATACCATGGCACCTGTCTTTCAGAGGTGGCGTAGTACACATGGCTCAGCAAGCTAACACAGACTCAGCTCAGAAATCCCATGTGCTTGCTTGGCTTTTGTTTTTATGTCTTCCAGATGACCAATGTGTAGTTTGTTAGAGCTCGGAGATGATTCCTAATTCCCAGATAGAGTTTTCTGAGAGTGAGGAAATGAAACCTGTGTGTGTGTGTGTGTGTGTGTGTGTGTGTATGTGTGTGTAATTCTATGGGAATGTTATTTTAGCAGCTCTTTTATTGAAAATTGGCCTCAGAAGTGTGATGTTTCATTTACCATATTTGTCACAAAGGACAGTTAGGCAACAATTTGAAACCATTTCATTATAGGTTGCCAGGGTTTTTCTAGTGTAATAGGCTTCTTCCATGCTTTGCAGCTGCAGGGCCTGTGGGTGAGAGGAGCCAACAGTGTTTAAAGCTTATGTGAATTAGGAAGGACACATTTCCAAATTGATACTTGAGGTCTTTGTGATGTGGATTTTAGTGTTTTCATGAGGGTTGAACTGTTTGACTTGTACATATTGCTGTCTGTCTTGGTAGCAAGTGGTTGCTAGTGGGTGAATTCTCCAAATTTTGTATGTTTGCCTTGAGCGCCTTTCTTAGTAGTGTCTGTTTCTTTCATTCTTGAATCAGCTGCCTTAGACACACTACTCCCTTAATGCAGTTTCTCACTTTAGCTGTTATGAAACAATCTATAACTTTAAACTGATCTAAAAGGTTCAGTTGTGAAGCTACTTGTTTGCACATTACAGTGGTGCTGGCAGTTGCAGACTGTCTCGTCCTCTTTGAGTTCAGTTTTCACTGTTGGCTATTGACTCTGTTTCAGCCTTCTTGGATGTCAAATATTGAACTGTAAATCTGCAAATCAGATGTGTTGTAAGATGTTTACCAAGACCAGCATCCCTACCCTCTAAGAGTTGTGTGGTTTACAATGGGTAGCAGTGTCTTGTCCATTCTGAAGACTGTCACCTGAGTCCACGTGATGTCTAGTGTGTATCTTTTGGGGGAGGACAGTGGGGAAGCCCAGGCACCCTGGGAAATGAGTGCTGTTCTTTGGGTTGGATTCTTGGCAGCATGGGAATGGTGCGAGGTAAAGGACATTGGAAGACAGGAGACTGGCTATGGAAGAAGCAAGAGGCCACCACAAGAGAAATAAGAATTGTATTTCTCCCATCCTGTCCAGGGAGGATTGGATCAGGGAAGAGATTGATTGCTTGTCCTTATGTAGTTTTGCTTGACATTCATTTTCAATGGTTAAAAAGCACATAGGATGATGGTTAGAACACCTGGATGTCCAGTGCAGGAAGGGAGACTCGAGACTGCTGTGGCATGGACAGCCATGTCAGGAGGGGCAGGCTCCACACGTCCCAGGTAACTCGGTGGCTGAGTGTGTAGAAGAGCTTGAAACCTTTCTGTCTGAGAATACTCAGTGTCTGGGTTGGTGTACTGCCTGCTTTCCTTTGAATCTCGGCTTGCGTGCTGAGACTGTAGCCCTTACTGGTCATCTGGTCTGTTTAATGAACGCCTACTGGAGAACTTTCACCTCAAGCCTTTGCTGCTTTGCTTTTGAATTACAGCCATGTTAGGTAGGCTGTAACTATATCTAAGTCTTTTTTTTTTTTTACTTATTGGAAAGGCAGCTCAGAGTTATGGGGAGATCTTCCATCCGCTGATTCACTCCTGCAAGTGGTTGCAATGGCTGTATCTGAGCTGAGCTGATCTGAAGCCAGGAGCTTTCTCCAGGTCTTCCATGTGGGTGTAGGGTCCCAAGGCTTTGGGTCATCTGTTCCTGCTTTACCAGGCCACAAGCAAGGAGTTGAATGGGAAGTAGAGCATCCAGGACACAAACTGGTGTTGCCTGTGATGGGAGGATTAGCCAGCTGAGCCATTGCACTGGACCATCTAAATCTCCTTTGCAACTTCAATTCCCTTGTTTCACAGTCCACCTGAATCTGTTATTAGTTAGCTGTATTTACTGTTTGTCAGGTAAATCCACACTGCTTCTTCCTGTGCCAGCTTGGTTTTTTTTGTTGTTTTTTTTGTTTGTTTTTGCCTTTGACTAATTTCCCTTTATATTTCACTCAATTTTAAAACTAGATACTGATTTTCATACAACTTATTTGCTATTCAGAGTTTGGTTCTAGTCTGGGTATCCACTCTCAGGTCACAGATGTTCCAGGAATGCCAGACGTGGCCTGGGGATGCAGGCACCTGTGCCCAGCATCTTTTCCTTGAATTTGCCTTTTCAGCTTAGCAAAATAAACTGATAGGCATGAACAGTCAGCTGCCATGTAGTAAAGTGGTCCAGTATAAATTGCCTAAATGATAATTTGTTTATTTGAAAAAGCTTTACTGAGATACATATACTGTAAAAATAGTTGCATTTTACTCTGTATAATTAAGTGTGGGAATTAACAGAAAGGCATGGTGATGAATGAAAGTTAATGAATGAAAACATACAAAAGCTATTGGACAGCCATAAGAATTGAATCTGGAGCTTGCTAATCTGTTTGAGAAAAGTACAGATAAGCCTATTACCTCTCAAAATTCGTATGATCACTTAGAAGTTTGGTATATGTATTCGTAAAAATTAATTTTGAGGTTAATTTTTAGAAAAATTATAAAACCAAAGCTTAGTAATTGATCATTGGTCCTAGAGTTTGAATGGCTAATACAATTCAGTTATTTATAGTGACCTTAAACTTAAAAATCTCAAGGGAATAATGCTGTCTTTTCTCCACTCCATTTTGGAATCTGGGACACACTGTGTGCTGTGCTGCCTGTGTGCTCGCCACTGCCCAGAAGCGGATGGTAAGGGTCTTCCTATTCCTCACACACCCCTGCCTGCCCAACCAAAGCTGAATGGGATGGTTTTGAGGGGCTTTGCTCACCCCACTCCCCCCGCCACTTCACCATGAAAATGTGCAGGAGTCCGTTCTGCCAGTGAAAAGAAAAATAAGAAAAATACAAGCATTTTGGTTTCTAAAATGAACCTGAATCTAGTAAGGACAGTTAAATCCAGAACCCGGAACTATTAGAAGTAGGAATTTAAATTGAGTGGAATGTGATATTTTGAAGTGTTGAGGCAATAGAATCAGGTTTGATTTATAATTTTATAAGGTGCCTTAATTTTTAGAGAAATTAAAAAATGGTTTGGAGTGGTAATGGAGGGCAGTGGGAATACCTGGATTTGTCTTTATGGTTCTGTCACTGGGAGTCTCTGGACATACAGTGTATCACTACAGGCAAGTGGGACTTTACAACTGAATGGTTTCAGCTGTCATGTGTAGTGGTTTTTCATGAGGGGTACATTTTGCAGTTCCTAGGGAAATCTTCTAGAATCTACCTGTGTGAATGTCATTTGGAAAGTTTGGTTCCATCATCCTGGAGCTTGGGAAACTGGTTTAGGCACATGTAATTTGGAAAACGTTTTTTCAGCTGATTGTGGTGGTCACACCAACCCTAGGAGTCGTTCTCATTTGTCAGGGGATGTTGAGGCTCAGAGGGTGTGGCATTTGACAGATATTCTACAGTGAGGGGAGCTTTATGGGGGCTAGTGGGGAGGGCTGAGATCACAGACTGGAAAGCGTGCCTGGAGGCTGGCAGGAGAGGGGAAGCAGAAGAGAGCTGGGGGAGGGCGGTAATTAACTGGGTGTGAAAGTGAGAGAAGTGAAATATATGCTTGAGATGTTAGCCTGGTAACAGAAAAATGTGGAAAAGGTGGTAGGTTTAGAGTTGCTTTTAATTCATTTTAGAATGATGAGGTTTTTAAGTTTCTGTTAGCAGAATTGGCTACTGAGGGCTCGTGTTTTGTGATTCGCAGAATATGTGAAGGCCTAAAGTGGGGGGAGTTAGCAGAGAACAATTAATCATCAGGTCAGCTGTGTCATTTGGAGGCCAGCGTTGGTTACTGCTGGCCACTGCAGAGAAGCCCAGATTCTGTTCAGGTCTTGGAAGTCTTATTTATTTTAAATATTTTATTTATTATTATTGGAAAGTCATATATACAAAGAGGAAAGATGTTGCATCCACTGATTCACTCCCCAAGTGGCCACAACGGCTGGAACTGAGCCAATCCAAAGCCAGGAGCCAAAAGCTGCTTCTGTGTCTCCCATGAGGGTGCCGGGTCCCAAGGCTTTAGGCCATCCTTGACTGCTTTCCCACACCACAAGTAGGGATCGGGATAGGAAGAGGGGTGGCAGGGATTAGAACCGGCACCCATACAGCATCCCAGTGCTGTGTGCAAGGTGAGGACTTTATAGCCACTAGGCAACCATGCCGGGCCCAGGTCTTGGTGTTCTTTTAAGGAGGGTTTCAATAATAGCAACCACTACAAGCATTTGTTGAAAACTTTATATATGCCAGGTGCTTTCCAAAGAGCTTATTATATACACACACACATAGATTTTTAGTCCCAACAGCAACTTTGTTATCCTCATAGAGTTAGGTTCACTGGTGACATCTGGGTCCAAGAGTACAGACATCTCCTGCTGTTGGAGGTATGAGCCGAAGCCAGATTGTCGAGTGCTAGAGGAAAAGAAACAGCTGAGTGAGTCGGGACAGGTGAGTGTGTGGAGGCCAGCACAGATACAGACCTTTCCTTTTAAGAGTCAATAGTATTTCTAGATCCAAGACACTAAATTAACTGTTGCTGGACTTGAGCTAGGACTCGAACAAGATTTTTTTTTTTTTTTACTTCTTGGGTCCACTCACTATTGGATGGTTTTTCTTAGGAAGGGAAGATGAAACTCCTGCTGTCATTCAGGTTCTTGGTCAGCAGAGGTGCTTCTGAAAGTTCTTTCAGAGTCAAGCACAGAATGAAATTTTACCACAGCAGATTGGATAGGTGGTATATAAGCCTGTGCTGCATGATCCTGATTGCTGATTGAAAATTTAAGGCATTAGCTTATTATCACACTCACATGTAACTGAAATCCACTGAAAAGCCAGCATTGGGGAACAGATACAGACAGTGGAACAAAGGGGTCCCAGCTGAGGCTGCAGTGCAGATCGAGTTCTCCTTCCTGCTCCCCACCCCCATGTGATGCCCTCATGTAAATGAACACCTTTTTGCTCTGTTGCAGGGTGCAGGGTTGTTTGTAGCCTCCTGGAAACATTGGGATTATCTAGTTCAAAGTTTAGGTCTGGTTTGACCTGTTTTCTAGTACTGCTCTTGACGTAGAAGGTTTCTTTATTTTTTCCCCCATTTCTCCTGAATCAGCTGAGCTTGGTTTTTAGAACTGTCTCCTTAGGTTTGTTAGACAGCCACTGTATCTGAACAGTTTAATCTACGTTTAAAAGTTGTGCTATCTTTAATAGAATTGTTCTGTCCCATTAAGGCTTAAGAGACACGGGGCTGAGGACACTCTGCTATACCTATTTAAAAAGTAATTTGTTTTAAAGGCTGATACACTGTTAACTTCTGACTACTGGTTCACTCCCCAAATTCCTGAAATGGCCAGGAACGGGCCAGGCAGAATCCAGGAGCTTCAGTTTGGGTTTCCCATGGATAACTGAAGAAACACTTGAGCTGTCATCTGCTAACTCCCATTAGCAGGAAGTGGAGAATGGGTGTGGAGCCCAGGAGTGGATGTCTAGGTGTTGTCTTAGCTGCTACATCAAACGCCTGTCTCTATTATACTTATTTTAAATTGTGATCCCTAGTTAATAGATTAGAGCTAATTTTGTTCAAGGCCAACATGCAAATTTTTATTCCTGGAGAAAAGGCCAAAATTGTAATTTGGTCAACGTTTTGAACACTATTTTTCTTGGAATTTGTTCCTCCCCCTTCTTTACTGGTTACTAGAATGAACTGACGTAAGGGCCATGGTGTGTCCGTATCTCGGTTTATGGTTGCTGCTTCTGGGCATTCTGTGCACCTCTGGAAGCCGTGGCTTTGGACTAATCTAAGGCCTTTATGTGTTTTTGCACAGTTAGTGATCTGGTATGGACACACAAACTAGTTAGGATTACTGAATGTTTAGAGGGGCCAGCTTTTTACAAACAGCTGCCAGAATTGTTGGAAAGGCTCATTGGATCAAGCAGACCATCCAGAGTCTTGGTGGGTTCCAGAAGTATCCATCTCTAACACAGAGCTGTTCTAATGGGAGGGGGGCTGGGCACGCACAGTGTTGGCCCTTTAAGTGACTGGTAGGCAGTAGCATCTTCAAATGAAAAATAAAAAAGCTTTAAATCTGTTGTTTTGTTTTGTCCCAGCATTTATCAGGCTGATGCATTAAATGCATTTTTATATTTTTATTATTGCAGGGGTTAGAATGCTTGGTTACTGGCCAGAATGACAGCTTATGTTTGGGAAGATGTATGTGTGGATGTTGATTGCACTTGTGTGGGAATGCCTGTCGTTCTTACTGTGGGAGAGCTGATGGTGTCCTCCTTCCTTCAGAGAGGAAACAATTTGGATTCTAATGTAAAGCTGCAATCTGTGACAGATGTCCAAGTGTGCCTCCCAAAGCTTAGTGGCTAGATAGCTTCCTGCGTCAGGGAAGTGCTAAGGATAGCATGATGGGCTGTCTCTGGCATTCTCCAGTGTAGTTGCTGTGTCTGTCAGTGATCTCTTGACAAGTCCTGCTGCAGTTTCCAGATCAGCAGATGTGTGAGATAGCACTGCCAGTGGTTTGTCCACATTGTGGTTAGAGAATCCAGGACACCCCAGAAGCAGAGTTCTTCCTCTAACTTGTAAGGCTTTGCCTCTGAGACTCAGGGAATTGGTGTGTCCCAGCACGTCAGCTGGCTTTGCTAGCTGTACCTGATGCAGGAGAGGAGCTCCCTGGGGCTCCGAAGATGGATGGCAGAGTTCTGCGGAGTGAGTTGTTTGTTTCCATGGGTGACGAGGGCTGCGTCAGTGATGCCTCTGGGGAGTGACCAGTGATTCCTGTAGGAGAGGTACTTCAAGTGCCAAGTGCCAAGGGACGCGTCTGGCAGATGCAGTGTCAACACCCTCTCTGCTGACAGTGTCTGTCCCTTTGGGCAGCACTCACCACGTGGCCCATGAGTTAGTCCTCTGTGTTTGTCCTAATGGAACTACTGCCCTCTTACCAGGAGGAGGAAGAACAGGAGGAAGAAGATGATGATGAAGATGATGACGACACTGATGATCTGGATGAGCTTGACACAGATCAGCTGCTGGAGGCAGAGCTGGAGGAAGATGACAACAACGAGAATGCAGGCGAGGATGGAGACAATGACTTCTCTCCCTCTGATGAGGAGCTGGCAAACCTCCTGGAGGAGGGAGAAGATGGCGAGGATGAAGACTCGGATGCAGACGAAGAAGTGGAACTGATCCTGGGGGACAGTAAGTATAAGGCAGGGTTTGGATTGAGTGTTGGCATTCAGGGCAGGGTCCTTTGTGCCAGGCCTCCGTGCTGTGTAACTGTTGCTTCACTCTGGCCGCTTTGGGGAAGCACTTTCTCATCTCTGGTACCCTGTTCTCCCCTTGAACTATATGTAGCCAAACCAAGTGCCTCTTACCTTTCAAGCAGGGTTTGGCCAGACAGTAAATATTTCTTGCCTGCTGCTGTAATTAGAAACAGCATGTAAATGAAATCATTGCGGTTGCACACTAATGAAAGTGAGTTCCAAAATTAAGTGATGGCCGTGCAGTTTGTTAGCCGGTTTGGAGGATCAACCCTTGGGTAAAAGCATCGCTCTTCCCCCTGGGGCTGGAGCTGGGATCAGAAGCAGTTCCTGGGCGCTGCTGTTCTGAAGTTAGGATGGCCTACAGGCCGCCTCTGAGCAGCCCCTGCCTTTTGCCTATCCCTCCCACGGCCAGGAGAGATGCAGTTCTCCTTGGCTTCTGTTCACCTGCTTTTCCTGAATCATGAACAAGCTTGAGTTTTTTACAGTTTCCCACAAGAACAGGGCAAGCCAGCACATGGTTCTGAGGGGCCAGCACTACCGCACCCCCCGAGATGGGTCACTGCCTCTAAAGTCTCCATTCTTACATATCAAACCACTGTTTGTGTTGGGCCTGCAAAATAACTGTCCTATAGTAGAGTCCTCCTTGGGCAGGGGTAATGTCGGAGACTTCATTTCGGTCACTAGGAGAATATTGTTCCTTTACTTTGGGTGTATTTCTGATGTGAAACAGATGACAGCTGATGGGCATTTCAGCATGGACTGTAGGCTGTGGAGAGATGCGGAGCTGGAACCTGCACTGTGCACTCGTCTTTTTCCTGGGCCTCATAAGAGCCTGAGCAGCTCTCAGCGTGCCTCCAGGAGTCCTCTGGAGCAGTAGCTCTTAACCTTTTTGGTGGTGTTGTGTGCTTGCTGGACATGAGAAGGCTAAAACTACCGAAATCCACATGTGTGGGTCCCTGTGTAAGTCTGCATAGACCCTGGGTCCCGTAGGGACCTACTGCCTGATTCCAGATGCAGAGCCTGACGGCTACTTGCTTACTGAGGAGTGGCCTGTGATCCTCACAGCGCTGTCTTAACAGTCTGTTGGCATGTTGCAGTCTTGTTGTGCTGTCTCTGTGGCTCATAGCAGGAAGCTCTGGCACTGATGGCTCACAGTGTGTGGACACGGAGGGATGTTTTTCAGATGTCTGCCTGCCACACAAGGAAGTGGATGGTGCAGAATGGATGTGGCGGTGTGCTTTTGTCCTGGGAAGGGGGCCCCAGCCTGTGCTGCTTCCGCTGGGAGCTCTTACAGGGGAGAGGCATAGGCGGCCTGGTTTGTCCAGGTGTGTTGGGTTTTGTGACTCCTTCACCCACGGGCAGGCAGTTGCTGCCTGTTGAGATGCAGGAGCACTTGCTCCCTCATGGGACTTGGTGCATCACTGCTGTGCTGGTCCTGTTCACTTCAGGGCTGGCCCTGACCGAGTGTGTCCTGGAGACAGGTTTGGGAAGGTGCATGTCTTCCTTAGCGCTCAAGCACTGGCACTCTCAGGACCTGGGATGGCTGAGGAAGGGATTCTTTGCAACCAGCAGGCGCCTCTCCCCCTTGAGAATCTCAGAGCCATGGATCTGTCTCCTTGCCTAGGGGACCTTGTGAAAATGTCTTCCTACCTAATTGTGGGAACAGAGACCTGCCTACCTTTTTCCTTTGCTTAGCAACTATTAATCTTTTATCAGGAAGATAATGTGTTTTTCTGATTGTGGTCAGCCAGCAAGCACACTCCTAGATCCAGAGCTGATGTTGCTGCAAACTTGCTGGCTCCACCCTGAGATTTCCTCCTGCACAGTAGTCAAAAATGAGAGATGAGCCCTAGGCTGGCTGGCTCTGCCTCCCTGTGGTCTTCTGCTGTATGGTGACAGGAGCTGGCTAAGGAGTTTCAGAAAGATTTCTCCTGCTTGATTCAACCTACTGTTTTTTTTTTTTTTTTTTTTTGGTGGTGCCTTGAGGTCAGATGCCCTGAAGAATCTCAGAGACCAAGTGTCCTGTAGGGTCCTTTACTGCTCCCCTTGGCTCTGCCCCTTGAAAGCCATTCAAAATGTCATGGGTGGCAACTTCAGAGCATGCCCACCTGTCCTTTGGGCCAGCACTTCCTAGCAGAGCCCCCAACGCTGAAGACCATGTGGCCAGCCCTTCCAAAAGTAAGACAGTAGGAGGTCCCAGGGGTGTGATCACTGTTGCCAACAACAGGTGTGTATTCTCTAGAGCCAGCTCCAAGGAGTTAATTGCCCTGTTTTCTTCTTTCTCAAAACTTACAATTAACGTTAACTGCCCAGGCATAAGTGGATGTGAATGCAGTGCTTGCTTCCTGAAAGTGTCACCTATACTCTTTCTCCCCTTCCAGCTGACAGCTCTGACAACTCTGATCTGGAAGATGACATCATCTTATCTCTGAACGAGTGAGGAACAAGCTCCACTTGGAAGATGTTGGCAGGCGAGAGACTGAGTTAAATGAATTCAGAATACGTTCCCTTCCCCTTCTCACGGGGCTGTCTCTGAAGGAACTGTAGGCCCTGCCTTCCAGGGGCCATGGGTCAGAGGCTACCTGGAATCTGTGGGGCCTTCCAGAAACAACCATGAGAGAGAGCAGAGATTAGGCCCTACTCTGTCTGCTTCCCTGCTGTCCTAGGATGGACAGCTTTCCTCAAGGGAAAAAAAAAACAACAACAAAACATGTCTCTGGGGTATTTCACAATATATTTTCTTTGTATAACGTTCTTTAAAGAACAAAAAAATAGTTTTTTACAAAACTTAAAAATGAAAAAAAAACCCAACAAGCATTTATAACCGAGGGTATGAACTTACATCCAGCAGGTCTCTTATCCCTGGCACTTCATTTCTTTGGAAGAAAATGATGTCTAAAGAATAATCTAGAGGCATTTTTACATACATATTTAAATGAAAAGGAAAATCGTGGTTTCTTAAATTGATAAGGATTAAGAATATTTTATTATAAATATAATATATGATTTTTAAACCTGTTTTGTTGCCTCATGCAGTCATATTAATTTGTTTTCCTTTGTGCCAGAGCGGGGGAGGTCGACACTGCTTGTCGGCCGAGTCGGGGCCGCACTGCCCGTGCCATGGGGGCAGCACTGACAATTGGATGTTAGTTTTGTGGATTTGAAGTAACTTAGGATATAAGTTCACTCCCTCTATATTTTTTCTTTGTGATTCAGTTTTTCAAGAATCTTGTTTTCTTCCCTTTCTCCCCAATGTGGAAATTACAAATCAAAGGCCTTTTTCTTTAATGTAAAGTGTATTTATTTAAAAAAAATACAAAATAAACTACAAGTCTGTCTTTGTTCATGGCCTTTCCCAGTCTCTAGCCCCAGTGGGGGCGTGTCCCAGCCCGGCCCCAGAAGGCACCTGGGTGGTGCTGAGGGGGACATGCCCTCGGGCAGCACCCCATGCCACCCCTTGCCCAGCAGCTCAGGGACAGCAGGGACTTGGTCAGGCCGGTTTGCAGGAAGCTGCTGCGGCATGCCCTATGAATGCTGACAGTTCAAGGGGCTCACTCCAGCCCTTGTCCTCTCCCCCCCCCCCCAAAAAAAAGGGTAAGATCCTCCTCTTGCTCTTCCTTGGACTTTGCCCAAATAACAGTTTCCTGGCTGCTGTTAGGTAGGTTTTCCACAGCTAGAGGCTTTTCCCCTTTTACTAAGAGGAGGTGAATACACTGGGTTGTTAAAGCAAGCAGTGTAGGTGGCCTGCTGGGCTCAGGAACCTGTGAGGCCCTCATGCCTGGAGTCCCCCCCAGCCCACCAATTCCCGGTGCTCTACTGAGCAGAGGCCTCAGCTGACAGCCTGACACCTGGCCCATACAAGCAGAACTAGCACTGCTACCTGTGGGGAGCCAGGAACCTCTAGGGCTGCAGCTCTGGGACAAGACAGGAAAGCAGAGTCCCCCACCTTGACGATGCCCTCAGGAAAGTGCGGGAGGCTCTGGAGTCCCCAGCCAGCCTGTCACTCCCACCAGGGAGCGAGCCCCAGGGGTGGGAACCAGACACCTGCAGTGAAGTTTCCTGCCTGGATCAAAGTCCCAAAGCAACCAAGGCCCCCACCGCCTGACCTACCTTCACTAGCGCTGGCCAGGGCCTTCCTGAGGTCACAGAACCTGCCGTGTCCCTAAGAACCAAAGGAAGGAAGTGGCTGAGAAGGGATGACAAAGACTTCACAGTAGGATGTGGCTGTAAACCGAAACTCAATTCTTTGGGGGGACACAGCGATGACTAAAGGATCCTCCCCTTTCCCAGGTGCACTCATCTAGGCAAGCAGGGAGTTGCATCCCCGGGTCCTGAACCTGATAGCTGTGTCTACAGAACCCGCCAGTGTGCCAACAAGATGAGGCCCACTTGTTTCTGGTGACACCAAAGCTTGAATGGTGCAGGTGTGTCCTGTGGTGCCTGAGTGACTTGGACACCTGGAGCTGTCGTCACAGCTCAGTACACATGGAGAAATAATCCTGTTCAACACTTCCCACTGCAGTTTCCTTTGGGATGTCTGGGGTCCTGTGGGTACCAGCTGCAGCTCTGTGCTGCTTCCCTGGAAACCCAGTGCCACAGCTCTGGTGGACAGCTAGGGTCTGTGTGGGCAGGCGTGTCGTCCACACAGCCTCCGCCCTGCCTCATGCCTGGGGTAGTGGGCTGGACCCAGAGGGGGGAACGGTATGGCCAGCAGATCTGGGAGTTCCTGGCCATCTGGGGGCTCACTGCTCCTCCCACAGCTTTGGTCTCAGTCCTAACAACCATCCATCTCATTGAGGGCACCAAGATGCCACTCCAAACCCTGAAGGGTATGCAGGCATGTTCTGTGGTGACCATGGCCGTGTGTTCTGGTCTTCCTTCTGGTCACTCGCGGCCTCCAGTCCCCCAGTCCTGACTGCACCACCTTATTAGACCAAAGAGGCAGGAGTCACAGACCTGTAGGCCGCCTTTCTTCCCAACCACTGGATGCCCTCACCTCCTTTACCTGGCTTGAATGGCTTCCAACTGTCCTCTGCCAACTTCTTAGCTACTGTGACCTTGTTTGTCCGCCCCCCTCCGAGAAGTACCTTTTTCCTCAGTGGTCCCCACCTTCTCGGCACCGGGGCAAGAGGTCCAGGCACAGCTGCTCCACTGCACCTGGGAAAGAGGAAACCACTTCAGATACCAAGGGCATTGCCCTCGCCCACTGCACTTGCTTACGAGCACCTCTGGCCACAGGCGCCCACTGTTAACACTTACGCCGGAAGTCACAACCAGCAGTCACGTCCAAGAATTAACCATTGAGGCTATTCCTGGGCCGAGTGGGTGGCTGGACAGGTCAGTGGCCCTGGGACCACTTGCCATGCTTATACCGCCCCTCCCCCATTGACAAACCGGCCTCAGGACTGGGCACGCTGTCCAGCAGCCGCAGTTGAAACTGGCGGACACACAGTTTGGGGCAGGTGGGAAGAGCAAAGCCCCAAACTGCTGGTCGTTGTTGGCCAGCACGGCGGCTTGCTGCTTGCATTTGCTTGGGCTCTACTCACGCCAGTGCAGCCGGGTTCCGAGCCCAGCTGTGAGGCCTGCGACACGCGTGAGGGTCCCGACAGCCCTGCGAGCCGAGAGCCATGGCCGGGCCGGGCCGCGCTTCTGCAGGTGGCGGCGCTGGACGATGGCGCAGGGCATTTGTGTGCATGCACTGGGGAGTCGTCCACTCTTTAAGAGAAAACTTGATTAAACCAGGACTCGGAACAGGATTAAAAATTGATCCTCTGACAAAAGCTTTACTGACAACTTTCCATACAGTCGAAAAATAAAAAAAAAAAAAAATACAGAACACAGCAGACAGTATCTCATACACTGGAAATCAACATAACTGAGTCCCTTCTCATTGTTGTAAAAAAAAAATTCTCAAAAAGCTAAGAACCTAGTTTTAGTGGAGGCCAGGACGATCCCCACCAAATAAAATAACCCAGCAGGGACGGTCAAACCAAGAGGGCAGGGCAGAGGGGGCGGGGGGATGCAGAGGCCCTGGGCGCCCTACGCGCTGTCCCGGACGATCACGATCACCATGTGCTCCTCCTCCAGCCGGCCCAGGGTCCGCAGGGCTGACTGCAGATACTGCTGGGAGAAGGCGCAGGGCGGGAAGGCGTAGAGCATGCCCGTGCTGTCTCTGCCCTTGGACCCCCCCACCGGCAGGCTGATCACACCCGCCGCCTGCTTCTGTTTCAGGTAGGAGACCAGGTTCCTGAGCAGGCGCCTCTGCAGGCCCGGCTCCACCGCGGGCATGGCCTCCGGGCCGGGCCCAGCCGCGGCCTGCGTGGCCAGGAGCACTGCATAGCCGTTGGGGCTCCCCTGCTTGATGCGCCGGGTCACCTCGTCGAGCTTGGGCTGGTCCAGCCGCAGGCGCTGGGCGATCTTCAGCTGGGTCAGCTTGCTGCCCGAGGTGTGGTCTTTGAGGAGCCCGCTGAGGACGCCCTGGTCCCCCTCGAGGATGTGCATAGACGTTGGGAAACAGCTGTTTTTCAACACCAGAAGCCCGTTCCACCCGAGCTGCAACGTCTGTGCGTACTCGGCGAGCGTCTTCAGCTTTTTGGTCTCGGGTTTTGGCTCTTCCGGAGCCTTGGGCTCGGCCTCGGTGGTCCGGTGGTTGCGCTCGCTCTCCCTGGCCTTCTTCCCGTGGCCAGAGTCGGCAGGCTCGTGGTGGTGGTGATGGTGGTGGCCCCGCTCCTCCGCCCCATGCCGGCTGTTGCTCAGGCCGCTGCCCCCGGCCTCCTTGCTCCCTTCCCCGGAGTGGTTCTCCTTGCGACTGCGCTCGGGGGTCCGCTCCGAGGGCTGCCCGCCCCCCTTGGTCCTGCTCCGCTCCTCGTACGGGGAATGGGTGGCCCGTCCGCGCTCATTGGAAAGGCTCCGCCGCTTCCGCCGCTCGTCCCAGGCCTTGGCCACACCGCGCTCCCCGTCGCCCCAGCGCTCGCCGCTGCGACTGCGCACGGCGCGGCCATAGCCCTCCAGGCTGTTCCTGCGCTCCGAGCCCTTCCCGGCGCCCGGGCTGCCCCAATCCCCTTCCAGGAAAGCCCGGTCTCGGTCCGAGTACAGCAGGTGCGGAGGGGTCCGGTCCCGCACCCGAAGGTCCGCGTCCAGGTTCCGGTGACGCGCGTATCCGTCGGTGAGCAGCTCGTAATGCACGGGGAGCAGCGAGGGCTGGTACTGCGGCGGGTACCGTGTCTCCTCCGCTTTGGCAAAATCCACCCGCAGCCTGCGTTCCGGGCCCCCCAGCGGGAAGCCCCGCATCTTGGCGCAGGCGGCCTGGGCCGCGTCCAAGCTCTCGTACTGGATGTAAGCGAAGCTGTCGCCTTTGACGTGGTCGATGGTGCGAATGCTCCCGAAGCGGTCGAACTCCCGGGCCAGGGCGGCCAGCGAGGTGTTGGGTCCCAGGCCGCCCACCCAGAGGCGGGTGGTGGGGTTGGCCTTGCCGTAGCCGATCTTGATGGGGTTGCGACCGATCACCCGGCCGGACATGGCCACCTTGGCCCTGTGCGCCATGTCGAGGTTCTGGAACTTGAGGAAGGCGTAGGCGCCGCCCTGGCCCCGCGCCGGCCGCTTGATGACCACCTCCTCGATCATGCCGTACTTCTCGAAGGCGCGGCGCAGCTCCACCTCCGACACGCTGTGGTCCAGGTTCCCGATGAAGAGGTTGCGCGTGGCCCGCTGGTCGTCCTCGGGCATCAGCTCCTCCTCACACACGGCCGGGTAGCCGTAGGGGCGCCCGCGGTCGTCGTAGAGCCCGTAGTAGTCGAGCGCCCGCTCCCGGGACAACCCCGCGGCGGCGGCGGCGGCGGCGGCCGCGTCCAGGGCGAAGGCGGCGGCGGCGGCTGCGTGCCGGGCGCGGGGCTCCCGCAGGGGCGCGGCGGCCACCGGGGACAGCGAGCGCTGCTTGTACGGGTAGCCTCCGTGCAGCGGCAGGTAGCCGAGCGGGTCGGCAGGCGCCGGCGGCCCCGGGGGCGGCGTGGAGGCGGCGGCGCTGCTGCTGCTGCCCCTCCGGCTGCTCCCGCCGCCGCCGCGCAGGTACACCGGCTCCACCTTGAGCGGCCGGTCGTAGAGCAGCAGCTGGCGGGCCAGGGCGTGCTGGCGGGCCTCGCGCGCGTCCTGCGGGTGTCGGAAGTTCACGTAGGCCACGCGGCCGAGCTCCGGCGTGTGCGACAGGCGCAGGCTGATCTCGCCGAAGCGCTTGAACTGGTGGAAGAGCCGGTCCTCCAGGTGCTCGGCGGGCAGCGCGGGGCTCAGGCTGCTGATGAGCAGCGTCTTGTACTCGGGCGCGCTGGCCGACGAGCCGGGCGCTGCAGGCTCGGCCCCGGGCGGCGGCGGCGGGGGAGGCGGCGGCGGCAGCGGAGACGCCCGGGGCGACGCGCCCGGGTCCCCCGAGGCCTTGCCGCCGCGCCCCCCGCCGCCGGCGCCCGAGGAGCGGCCGCTGCCCGCGCGGTGGTTCGCGTCTCCGGCGCCGCGGCCGTCGCGGTGTCCGCCCCCGCTGCTGCCGCGGGGCTTGTCGCGGGGCCGCGCGGGGACCGGGTGTTTGGCGGCGCCGCCGCCGCCGCCGCCGGAGGCCTTGTGCGCCGCCCGCCGCCCGCCCGCCTCGACTTCCCGTTCGCGCTCCCGCGGTCGCTTGGCCGACGACGAGGAGCCGCGTCCGCTCGGGCTCGAGTCGCGTTCGCTCTGCCGCTTCATGGCGCCGGCGCGGCGGGCGGGCGGGCGGGCCGCGGGCTCCTCACTCGGACGGCGGCGGCGGCGGCGACGGCAGCCCAGGAGGCAGCGCCCCCGGCGCCGCCATCTTGGACAAAAGGAATCGGCGCGGGGCGGGGCGGCGCACAGAGGCCGGCGCTGCGTTATTTAGGTGCGTCGGCTGCATCACGTGACCGAGGCGGGCGGGACGAGCGCTGCGCGGGCATACGTCATCCACGCGCGCCCCCCACACTCACGTGACCCTGGCCGGCCTCCGTACGCGAGCAGCGCCACCGCGTGGCCGTCGCGTGTGCGGGGCTGTGCGCCGAGCGACGGGGAACCTCGCACCGCCTGACTCCCGGGAGAGCACCGGGATTCCGGGTCCGGATGACTGCTGCCCGCGCTGCTGCAGTAGGAGCGTCGGTGTCCAGGGCTTGACCTGGTGGTCTTGTCACATGGTCGTGTACCCCCTTCCCCGCCGCGGTCCCCTCCCTGGGGTGCGGCGTCGATGGCCCAGGGCAGGTGCGCGCCAGTCTTCAGGCCCGGCCGGTTCCCACGCTCGGCCCTCGGGTGCACCTGCTGCGGTCCCTGCGCGAGACCTAGGCGGGGCCAGGTGTGGAAGCCGCAAGTCCACGAACCTGCCGGCCTCCTTGATGCTACCGTGCACATCCAGGTGTTGAGCAGGCTGGAAGCGCAGGGTCACAGCGCCAAGAGCTCGCTGTGCCCCCGTCCTCCTCCAGGCCCTCTTGGGACGGGGTCTCCAGGTGCCCGAGGCTGCAGGAGGGCCACCTTCATCTTCCCAGGACAGTTGCTGGAAACGGGGTGAGCCCACTTGAGGAACGCCCAGCCCCTTTGTCCTGCAGCTGGCAGGCAGCAACTGGAGCAGGTCCAGCAGGTTCAAAAGGTCTTGGAAGAACCGGCAGTGGGGAACCCCCTCACCGACGATGCGAACAGAGAAAGCCCACGGATGAGGTGGCCAGCGTTCAGGTGCTCCACTGGCCGCAGTGATAGGCGTCTTCCCGGAGCCACGGCTCACCCTGACAACTGGGTCTCCTCCACAACACAGCCCCGAGGGCAGGATGGAGAGACGCTGGACAAGCATCCTCTGGTACAAAGCGCAGGCTGCCCTCCTGCTGCCTCCACGTGGGAGCGGACTGCCGGCCCGTGGAAACAGCTGCAGACGCCAGAGGCTGGGCTGGCCACCAGACCTCAAGCCCCTGCAAGCAGGTGGCCAGGCCAAGGGTATCATCTTTCAGATCAGTACCGAACATCCTGGGCAGGATCAGGCACCATGGTGACAACCCTGTTCCATATGCGTACCGTTCTGCCTGTGGCTGGTCCCACGGAAGGCCCTCCCGTGGTCCTGAGAGCCGTCCAGACACTGCAGCCAGGCTCTGGCTTACTGAGGTGCCCTCAGGCAGCTCGAGGTCTAAGAGCCATACATGACCGCTGGCCCTAAGCCAGGTCCTGCCCTGGCATTTTTTTGGCACTGCTGAGTACTTGAGGGACAAATGGCAAAATACTGAACGCTCTTGGCAAACTAGAAAGCATAAACCAGTAAGACCCTTACAGGGCAGCACTGCTGTTGAGTATTCGCATTAATTCTCCAAGGACAGCTAGAATTTTTTTCTCTTTTAATAAAAAAATCCCAGACACACTTAGAAGTCCTAGAGTAAACCAGCAACAGAAGAGAGTGACCCCTGCGGGGCCACCGCAGTGAGCCCGGTCAGCCACACTCCAGGCTTCCCAGCCGATGTTGTCAGGAGCCCACTTAAAAAATAAATTACAAAAAGGCTATTTTGGGAAGAGACAGCTGAACTGTTACCCGCCCCCCAGGTGCGGAAGGGATCGGGCAGAGGGCAGACTACAAATCAGTCCGTGCACTGGCAGCCTTGGGTGCGTATTTGGGCATCAGTTCGTTGATCTTGCGGATGTAGTCCGACTTCTCCGCACAGCCTTTGCATGTCTCCCCCCAGTCATCCAGGATCTTCTTCAGCTCTTTCACACGGAGCTTCTTGAGGTCCACTGTGCTCAGGTCGATCTGCTTGTCTGCGGAAGGAGGCAAGAGTTGCTGGCTGGGTGGGCGTAGCCACAACCCCACACCCGCAGGTCACAGCATGGGCCACTCCCACACGGCCAGCTGCTGGAGTGGGAAGCCACTTGCAGGACAGGGGCCGCACGCTCCTTAAAGCAGGAACACGGCTCCCATGCCCGCAGTGCCTCTTACATTCACTGGAACATGGCTGCCTCAGGCCTGTGACCCAAGGGAGCCACCTCACCAGGCAGCTCCAATCCCTTCCCCAAAACACTCATGCCACCCCCACATTGGTCCATCCAAAGCCCAAGCCCCCACCAACTTTCAAGGCACTCTGTAATCTGCCCACCTGCCTGCGGTCATGCCACCCACCCCCGGTGTCCGTGTGTGCTCCCTTAGCTGCCCGCTGGGTTGGCACTGCCTGTCATAACCATGCAGGACCCAGCTGCTCCCGTACCCGCCTCACTTACCATATTTGAGCTCACAGATCTGGCTGTCCTTCTTCTTGAGCTTCTCACAGATTTTCTCCACGGGGATGTGGTGGGCTAGTGGCTTTGACACCTCGTTGATGATCTTGGTGGCCGCGTCGTCGGTGGCCCCGATGTAGTAACACTGCAGCAAGGCAATAAAGGACAACAGCTTCAGCAAGTGCCACTGGCTCCTCACAAAGCCTCTCTGCAGGCTTTGGCCTGTGCGGAGAGTCCTGCTCTCTAAGCAGGTGCTGGGTCCCAGAGCTGCCAGGGTCCAAGCCTTTAACAGAAGCACAAGCCACAGACTTCCAAGGCAACTAGAGCCACAGAAGCCGCTCACCAGGGCCGCTGACCCCACTGAGCCCTGGCCTGCCCCGTGGGCACCCCGCACGCTCCTGGCCTCTGGGGACTCGTGCGAGATGTCCCTTTCTGTGTGGGATGCCACTACCTCATTGCAATTGACCACTCCTCCTAAATCTGTACCCACCCCCTTTACCCAACATGCGGGATGTGTTTACATGACAACCCCACCCACTGTGCTGCTGGCCAGTCACTTTTTTCTCCACCCCCTCCCCATCTCCATATTCCCAGCAGATGCTTAACAAATACTAACAGGATAGAAAACGACACAACTAAACCCACCACCTGGCAGAGGGAGGTGGTGAGAGCATCTCTGCCCTGTTTCAGCTGAGAGCGAGTGAAGGAGGTCCCCAGGATCCTGCCTGAGGGTTCAGGGGACCCCCAGCTACTCACCAGCCGATTCTCTTTGCCTCTGGCTTCCCGGCAGAACTTGACCAGTTCTTTCTCAATACTGGCTGGTGAGAAAGTGACATCTCTGTCTTTGAGATCCTGGTAAAACCTTCCCAGGTAAGAAATACAAACTGGAAAAGAGAAGGCAGGGAGTCCATCTCAGCGCTTAGCAAAGCTGTCGCCAGCCCAGCAGGGTTAACACTTATCAGCAATTTTTAACAGCTGATACGGAGACTGACCACCCTAGATTTTGCCACCAGTGACTTTTCTCAGGTGCGCACAGGTGGACAGACCCCAGCTCCGGGCTGCCAGGGTACCCTGGTCCCCCTCCTGCCCCAGGCCTCTCGGTGCACGAGCCTGTCCCTCCCCAACGACCTATTCCTTCAGGTTTAAGGGCAAAGTGCACAGGCGTCCTTGAGGCGGGACTCACTGTGACCCCACAAATGGATACAGCGGAGGCTTCGGAGACGGACGCGACCATGTCCAAAGCTCAACCCCGAACCCCGACAGGCCACCGCGCGACCCCAACAGACGGGGCACGGTGCCCAGGGCGGCCCTCGCGCCGCTCCCCGGAGGGGCGTCCGGTCAGGGACGACGAAGGACAAAACATGCCGGCCCGATGGGGCTTTCGGGCCAAGTTTTCAGCGCGCCCTCGTCCCCACTTTCTCTCAAGGGACCGGCGTTCTCCAGGCCGGCGGCAGGCGGATCCCGCCGGGATGTCGCTGGCGGCCTTTGCCGAGTCCAGCGCCGGCCACGGGAGCACGGACCCTCGCACCTTCGCAGTCGCCCGGCCGCAGCGCCCGGCCGCCCGGCAGCACGCTCAGGGCCAGCGCCACCGCCAGCCCGTGCGTGACCCACATCCTCCGCCGCCGCCGCCGACCGACTGAACCGCACCCGCGCCGCCGCGCCGCCTCCAGGTCCCGGCCGCGCGCCGTAGCTCCCCATTGGCGGGAAGCTCCCCGCGCCCTCCCACACATCACGTTCCCATTGGTCCACGAGCCCCGGAGCCCAGA